>NC_045753.1:9545489-9572288 GCF_008692095.1 Etheostoma spectabile
AGCCTAAGAATATCCTAGGATGGCAAAGTCACGGCCCTTCCTACTCTCCTTTCGATTGGCTAGCACTCGCTGTCTGCTGTGGTTGGATTGGTTAGGTTTAGGCAAGAGGAGCGGGATTGGTTAGGGTTAGAGAAAGAATGTCAGGGTAAGCCAATCAGAGGTCGAGTAAGACAGAGGGCAGGGCTTGCCTTCGCCATCCTGTGGCGCGAAACCCACTCGCTTACCGTAGGCACGTCGCGATGTGACGTCGCAGCGGTGCGTGTGACTTGCGAAATGGAGAAAGGAGCTGTTCTTAGAAAACAAGCCTCTTTATCGGAGCATTTTGTGCTTAAATAAAACCAAAACATCGTCTAGCAACAACACATCGACACCTTCCGACTGGAAACTACCGCAGGAGCCGACATATACCTCATGAAAGTGAGTAGTTTGTCGACTGGGATTAGCATGTAGCTTGTGTTTCTGACAGCTAGGTTGTTTAGAAGTGTAATCATTCAACTCTCTCTCTCTCTCTCTCTCTCTCTCTCTCTCTCTCTCTCCCCATAGACACAGAACAATATCTGTGACTCTCAGTCTGTTTTGTGTTACTCTGAGTTTCTTTACACGGTTTTAAGAGACTCGATAGCTAACATCGCCCACACGCTGTTAAAGTCGGTTTCTGAGGGTTATCTTTTAATTTGTTTTTATTTTTAAATAGATTCAGGACATGCAACACTAAATCAGATAACACCCATCATAGCTAGAATACTTTGTTTTGGTGGAGAAACAGCTGTTTCAGTGGCTGTGATAAGACCTAAGACCTAGTTAGTTTCTCTGTTATTGTTGATTTTCTGAAACAAATGTAGATTCTTTATATATCCTCTAGTTCTAGGTCATGAAATTTGAGGTTTTGCCGTTTTTCTGTCCCCTAATTTGCATATGCCAATCCTTTTTATCTTTTCATGTCAGTGCAAAATTATATACAGGCCTATATATTTTTGGGAGGGGCAATTTTGAGACATCACTTTGGATATTTCTCTCTATTTTCTGACATTTTATGGTAAACAATTAATCAATTTAATGATTAGTTGCAGGCAGCAAGTAACTGGCATCAGGGGTGTAACGACACATCAACCTGGATCGATATCGATTCAAATATTACCAATACAAAGTGACAATATCGATACATATCGTAGTCTTTAAGGTGTGCTATTTTTGCTAAAAATTCCCATTTTTATATATTTTTTTATTAAAAAAAAGTTTGTTTTCAATTAAAATGTCTGGTAGAGTTTAGTAGTGAAATCGTCAAATCATGTTATAGTTGCTTTTTGTAAATATATTATATATATATATATATATATATATATAATGCAACTGATAGTGTTAAATGGGCTTATGTGTGGTCTCGGTTGCAGGCCCGCTGAATCGTATCGTGGCGGACTTTGTGATATCATGTCATATTGTATCATCGTCCTATGAATCGATATATCTATATATATATATCTATATATCTATATATAGATATATAGATATATAGATATATATATCTCGTACTGAGATATAACGGGTGATTTACACCCCTAATTGTCATGTGTCGGTCTTTACTGGTGTGCATCTCCAGGCTTATGATGGCTGAGTCAGACTGACGTTGGTTTAAAGAAATCTGGGTGTACTCGTTGGACAATATCTGGCTAATAAGCTGTTACTGGAGAATATTACAAAGCCGTAAAGAGACTCAACCAACTACTGTAACTCTATTAGAGGTCACGCTGCTTTAAACAGTTTTGAGTTTGAATCTAAACCCAGCCCCTAATGGTGAAGAGCCCGCGAGAGTGACTCAGTGGATTCTCGCTGACGAGCTTGTTTTTTGGAGGATGAGTCATCAGCTCATGACAACACTATAGAAAACATTCAGTTTGATGTTCTTATCCTGTCTATTGAATTTCAACTCATTGATTTCTCCTCTCTCTGCAGTGCAGCACTCGGTAGGATGATCAGCAATCAAGAAGAAGATGTAAGTAACTTCTTTTTCTACATTAAATTGCAATATTGATGTCTAATGTGTGTAATCTTGTTGGTGAAATCTAAAAGTGCCTTTTTAAACTTCTGCTTAAATGTCAAAAGAACAATGCCCCCATTGATGCATTTAAACATTTAAGGAAGTTGATCTATTTGAAGAGGTGTGTCATGCACACTCAGCAAGTTACTGTAGATCCTGATCTGTTGGTTTAACAACGATGTAGCAACACACACAAGCACCACAGTTTTTATTTAAAGGGGCACTATGCAGTTTTGGCCATTTATTCGCTGTTTTCTTACTCTTTGCTGGCAAGTCCCCCCCCCCCCACCACACACACACACACGTTTCTGTATAGAGCCCCCCCTCCTACAGGTTCCTCTATAGAGCCCCCCCTCCCTACAGGTTACTCTATAGAGCCCCCCCTCCTACAGGTTTCTCTACAGGTTCCTCTATAGAGCCCCCCCTCCTACAGGTTTCTCTACAGGTTTCTCCCTACAGCTCCTATGTTTCCTTGTGTCTGACCCCTCCCTCCTACAGGTTTCTCTATAGAGCCCCCCCTCCTACAGGTTTCTCTACAGGTCTCTCCCTACAGCTCCTGTTTCCTTGTGTCTGACCCCTCCCTCGGTCAGACGCCGTTTCCTCTTTCCCTGTTCCTACGACGATGCTTTCCGAGCTTTCTGCTTCTTTTTTGCCGTCTCAGCCATGACGATAGTGTGAAAAACTCCATCTCCACCTCGTTCTTACAGCTAGCCGGTTCTTGTGGTGCAGCAACGTGAAGCAAGTAGCTATATCGCGAGACTTGATATCACGCGATACTTCCTGGCGCTGAGTCCGGCATCTCGCCGACCCAACGTTGCCAGGCTGGTTTTTCCGCTCACAGACGCTAGGGGGGAGCGGGACGACCTCCATTCAACTCGAAAAAAAGTCACATAACTATTCCAATGACTCCGAAACTGTTCAGTTAAGGTAAATTAAGCTAAAAAACACCTGCCTAGTTCCCCGTTTAACAACATGACTTTGTTTCTGTCCTTCAGGAGTTTGTTGCGGTGCGGGTCCAAGATCCCCGCACGCAGAACGAAGGCTCGTGGAATTCTTATGTGGATTATAAAATATTCCTACATGTGAGTATTAACGCCTAAATTACAATATATCTTCTAGTGGGAGCTGAGATGATTAGTCACTTCATCGTTTAGTCCATTTTCAAGCAGGAATGTCAAACATTTCATGTCTCCAGCTTCTCCTCATGTGAAGTTTTGCTGCTTTCTTTGCTTTATTTAACTGCATGTTGCATATTTTCTAAATAATTATACTAGTATTATAATAATTCAGCAGGGTAATCGACAACAAACATAAATGTTGGCTTCTGATGATGTAGAGTATTATTCTAAAATGGATCAAAGATATGTTAGCACTGAGTCACTTTGAGCTGTTTTTGTGGTTGAAAGGTTTCACACAAATAAATTGGCTCCACCCTAAAACATGACAAAGACTTTCTCACCAGATAAGAATTACTGGTGTTTATTTCCTCTTGTGAAGGGCTCATGGCATTCTTAAAAAAAAAAAAAGAAAAGTGTACTTTAAAAACAATCCAAGGAATCCTTCAAAGAAGGCTTACATTTTTAACTTTAAAGACCATAATCCCGATGCAATTAGCTCTTCTCAAGATGGAATAAGCACAAAACACCTGAAGTATTCAAAGAGCACTTTTTAAGTTGTTACCATTACTGTCGAGCCTCGCCTGCATGTGATCACCACAGAGACCCAGCGGCGCTTACACTTTTATTTAATACTGCAATTACTGGTATTTTTATACCAGTGTACAAGTTTTTTACTCTAATCCACAAAATTGCAGTTTTCTATTAAGCCCGTATCACACTGCAAAATACATTTGAAGGTTATAAGAGGATTCAAAAGCCTGCAGCTTCAGATAATAACACTATAAGCGTATTAGAGAGCGTTCTCAGCTTCTGAGCTTGGGCAGCCGCTGAGTTTGCAGCAGCGTAGATGCCTTGCTCATACACTGTGTTTGGACAGGCGTCGAGGTGGTTGTCACGGCAGCAGCCTGTGCTCGGGAACGCTGTGTCGGCAGCGAGTCTTCGTGCCCAGACGGGTGTTTTGTGTGGGTGTTGACTCATGAGATTGACTAAGATCATGTGACCTCACATGATCTTATGTCATTTTGGGTGTCATCAGTAGGCTATGTGATATAAGTGTGAGCCCCCAAAATGTACACACTAGAATTTGAAGCCTTGTGTTGTCTTCGGGTCAAATTTGACCAGTTTACAAAAACTTTGTATATAGGAAAAGACAGTTGAAAAAAGTGACAAATGTTGGGAAAAAAACTACAAAAAAGCAGTAAAAAAAAAACAGTAAACATTTTTTTTAAATGCTGAAAACGCGGAAAATGTGACAAAAAAAACATCTAAAACATTGGAAAAAGCAACAAAGAAATTGTTAGAAAATTTACTAAAACATCATTTGAAAAACATCAAAAAAGTGAAAAATGTAGAAAAAGGACAACCTGATCTAATCGAGCTTAGCAATATGGAAGACTGTAACCAACAATTATGATTACTAATCATCCTGCTGATTAATTTATCAAACTGATGCATTGCTTTGTCTATAAAATGTCAGACGATAGCTAAAACATGGCTGTTATAACCAGAGTCCAGGGACACATCGACCAACAGTCTGAAACCCTAAAAGATTCAGTTTACCGTCTTATACAACACAGACAAGCTCTGAATACTCACCTTTGAGAAGCTGGAACCAGAGCATGTCTATTTTTGCTTATTATCATCTATTAGAATTAGTTTTAACGACAAGACGGCGTTTGTAATTGATTACGATCTGTCAGACGGGAGCTTGTCATGCAAACATCCGTTGACCGCCCGACACACACAACTGGAACAAATCGGACATGTGGTGTTTTGGTTCTGCCCTGATCTAATATATATATCTATATATATATATATAGATATATATATCTATATATATACACACACACACATATATACTAATATATAAGCTGCAGTTGAGTCATTCCCAGTGACTTTAAAATAAATTGTAACACATTTTCCCCATTGTCAACAAATCCCATGAAAAGACCAAAACCAAGCGCTGAGCCAACTGAAGATTTACCTTTTTAAAAACAGGTCACAAATATACGGTTTAGTTAAAATTAAAATAAAGGCTCAGTAATTTCCTTTTCTTTTATTATCAAACATTACAAAAACAGAAAGAAACGGTGCATTTGGTTGGGACTATTTTTCGTGGAGGATTAATCTACATTTGGGGTGTGTGTGTGTGTGTGTGTGTGTGTGTGTGTGTGTGTGTGTGTGTGTGTGTGTGTTGAAGGAACATGTCACCCAGAGCAACAGTGTGGCTCATTGATGTGTTTCTAACAACAATGGCGCTCTATGGCACAGAGGAAGAAGATATATCAGGCTGTGACGCGTACACACAATATTTAACGCTACATTCACTGTTGGTGTTTCTGTTTTAATTTGGGATTTGTTGACAATAAGAAAAATATGAAATATTGCCAGACTTTCCCTTTAAAGTGATGTTACACTGCCTCGTACTTTGTCTGTGTATAATAATAATCTAGTATTGTCGACTGTAATACATATTATTGTCATTCCCAGACCAACAGCAAAGCCTTCACAGCCAAGACGTCGTGCGTGCGTCGGCGTTACAGCGAGTTCGTCTGGCTCAGGAAGAAGCTTCAGAAGAACGCGGGCTTGGTGTAAGTTGTTGTGAAGAGTGAGAGAAGCTAGTCCTGTCCTATTCTGTAAAGGTTTCTTTCTCATGGCATTGTGATAAGAGAAAACATTAACGCGGATTCGATCGCATGTCCCCATTCTTTGCTGAAGTTCACCTACATGGCCCTTCTGTGTAATGTCACTGATATTTACATGGTTGCTTGTTTTCATCCTTCTAGGCCAGTCCCTGAACTTCCAGGAAAGTCCTTCTTCTCCTTCAGCAATGAGGACTTCCTGGAGAGAAGAAGGAAAGGACTTCAGGCCTTTTTGGACAAGTAAGTTTTTCTTATTCTTAAGAAGAAGAAAAAAAAGCATTTCATCTGCAATCTTTGTAATGCGGCCACCTTAATAACAAAGAGCTTTTGTCCCGGCAGTGTGGTGAGCATGACGGTCTGCCTGTCAGACAGCCAGCTCCACCTCTTCCTGCAGACTCAGCTGCCAGTAGGTCACATCCTGGACTGTGTGCAGGGCCACACTCCCTACACTGTGACGGACGCCATCCTCACCTACGCCTCGTCCAATCGGGGCTTTGCTCAGGCTCAAGAGGACGATTCCATCAAGGAGCCAAGTTTGACCGTTTCTTACGAGTCCATGGAGAGGTATGACTGATGGAAACTATTGATTTAGGCCAAATAGGGTGCAAATAATGTCACCTTTGCATGATGCCTTCTTTTTATTTAAGGTGATTTATGCTGAATGCACTCAAACAAGCATAAACCTATGCACAACAGCACTGATGGATGGTTAAAGTTATTATTGTATCGAAATAAGAGAAAGACAAATCTTTTCACAAAACCCAGACGTCAGGAAAAGAAAAGAATGTCTCTTTTTTTTGGGGGCATTTTAATCCCACCGGACAGATGAAGACATGAAAGGGTAGAGTAGATGTAGCAAAGGGCCACAGGTCGGAGTCAAACCTGCGGCTGTTCCATCAAGGAGTTAACCTCTGTATACGTGTGCCTGCTCTACCAACTGAGCTAACCCGGCCTTAAATGTGTCTTTCTGATCCGGGAGGCCGAAGATGCATCACACATAGATGACAGTGAAAGTAATGTAGGATGTGATATAGTCACGTGCACTTCATTTGAACACTCATCATCTGACAGGTAAACACAGGATGTAGATTAGGAAGAGCACCTGCCGTTCCTCCGACCCGTCTCAAGTCTTTGCACCGTGTCATTTCATATAACGGTGGCCTTCTGCACGTGATCAGAGTATCAGTTATCAAAATTGATTAAACAATGTTTTTTCTTTCTCCCCCCTAGATTCAGTGTTTCTATAAAAAAAGATTTATTGTTGTGTTGGTTTAAGACCCACCCTTTTTAATTTATTGAATTAAAGAAAACGCTTATTCACTTTCTTGCCGAGTTTGACAGAATACTGATACCACTGTCATATCTGTTTGGTAAATATTTAGCTTCTGTCAGCAGCCAGTTAGCTTAGCATAAAGACTAGAAACAAGTGGAAATGGCTTGTCTGGCACTGTCCAAAGGAAACAAAGTGACAATCTTTTCATCCAACTCTTGGCAAAAAACATGAATAAGCAGATTTCTCAAAATTTCTATTTCTATAAGCAGATTTTCTACTATTATTCTATGCAAGATCCTGTTCTGTTGTACTTGTGAGTTACGGTAAATGTTTTCTCTTTCGCTCTCTACAGCCCAGCTCCTCATCAACCTTGCCTACAACCTAAAGAGATCTTCAGCCCTGAGCTTTTGTCCCGTAATGACTCTGACCCCCTTGAGGGTTTACTGGAGGTCTGTGATCAGGTCACAGTTGAGTTACCCAACAAGGCGAAATCCTCAGTAAGGGTCCTCCAGAAACACAATCATCTAGAGGCCGTCGTTGAGGACCCTGGCCCGACAGAGGTGTCATTTTTTGTGGGTGAAAGCCAAGATGTTGCAGAGAGTCTCAGCCCTGCAGAACGGACTCAGCAGAGACGCTGTCAGATACAAACACCAGTGGAGGTGCACTCGCCCATGGGGACTGACTTTGAGGAGAACAGGATGGACAGCTTGTTTGAGGGGTGTTCAATAAGAGAGGAGAGCGTTACAACACTAGATACAGAAGAAAAAACTGTTCCTCTTCCAGACACAGAGAAAAAGGCTGATCAGAGGGAAGGTTCAGTGGAGGCAAAGATTGAAAAGGTTTCAGAAAAGCATGTAATCTCTGACGTTAGTGGTATCAACGTGTTTGAGACCACTGAGGTTCATGTTGAAGATGCCAGCTGCCCAGAGGGGTTTAAGAATTTAGACCAACACAAAGAGCCAGACAACAAAAAAAGTGATGAATCGGAGCGCAAAGAGGAGACGCCCCTTCAGTCACAAATCCATGAAGACACTAACAATGTGCACAGTGTCCCAGAGGTGCAAAGCAGTGCCGATGACACCGTTCAACAAATGGACCAAGTCGAACAGGAAGAGGATCTGGTTGGGACCAAAGAGGACAGCGACGAGGACAACCACTCAATTTCCAACGAGAGCATCATCAAAGTCAGCGATGAAGAAAGCATTTGTGAAGAGGCTGAGGACTCACTCCAGGCTGCAAATGGCTACGTAAAGACGTCTCCTGAGGACGTCCCTCACTGGGCACATGTAGATGCCTCAACTAGAAACATTTTGGACCTACACATGAATGGATGCCCTGTGGAAAAAGAAGAACTTTCCGCCAGGGAGGACGAGGACCTGCAATACATTAACAACAAAAGTGAGTTGAAACAATTTCTGGATTTGAACTCCACTGTAACTGGTGTAGATTTGACTGAAAATAGTGACTTCAGCATCCTGGAGAGCGGCAGCGCGCCTGGATTAGCTCAAGGGAACCGTATGGAGCAGGAAACCTGGTCCTCGCTGCCTTTGGACGCCTCAGAGGGGACTCACGAGGTGGCGGTGCATTACTTAGACAGCTGAATGACACAACATGGGGGGGGGCTGCACACTCACAGAGTCAGAGAAATGGATTGTGGGAATTGTTGTCTGCCAAAGACACATTCGATCAAACGCACAGGCATAAAACATCTGCTCATTATATACCATTGTCACACTGTAGGTGATCCGGTCTGTCACACGTGTTGTAGGTTCAACTTATTTTTAATAGTGTGTTTAATTTTAAAATGTGCATCTTTATTTACACTCAGGTGAACTAAATATTGACACTGTTTTTCTCTCCTCTGACATTGATGATTTGCTTTTTGGGAACAGCAGAGGGTGCTCAAGTTAAAAGCATACAACTATCTTAGGGTTGATGTCCTCGTATACAAAAGAGCTGAAGGTTTTATTGTTTGGTAAACAAATTGTGATTTTACGTATGTTCATTTTAAGTTTAATGTGATTTGCTCTGAAATGTAGTCATGTTATATTTTATTCCAGAGATAAATAGAAATATACACTTGAATTAAACCTTTTTTTCAAGTGTGTATTAACACTCACATCTGTATGCACTTTTAAAGAGTCTGTGTTTGCTGTAATTGAGCCCATTGTCCGTACTGACTGTCAAGAGATGGCTTCCTTTAATAAAATAGATAAATCCAAATCTACAGTCAAATACTTTTTGGTGTTTAAAGGGGATGTACTCCATTTTCAGAACTTTAATATAGCAGCAAACAAATATTTGCTATGCAAAGAGATAGTGAAGTAATGGCGCTCTGTGTTGTAATCGGAGTTCCTTCGTCTTCATTTTGACGGCCGGTCCGGCCACGCGTGCACGTGAGCGCCTCGTGCGACGGCCTCAGACGCTGGGGGCCGTAACAAAGCGTCAGCATCGGATGAGTTGGGGAATGATATGCGAGAGCCGTGGCGAGGCAAGCCCAGACTCCTTTTTGTGTCTCAATACCAAGTACTGACCTGTAAGGCAAGGTGTTTCTTTTCTAAAAGCACAGCCTTCGTTCCAGTTACCTTAGTCTGAAACTTGTGTAAAAGCTCGCTGCAGTGTGGTGTCAAGATCATTTTCACACACTACTGCTACTGATTGTGATTCTAATTAATTTGGTTGCATTATTTAAGTTTGTGTCGTTGTATAGGAATGAGCCTCGTCCCTCGTACCGTGTCCCAGCTGTGAGATTGTAGACCTGGGTTTTGCTTTTTCTCTCTATTATAGTATTATTTTGCAAAGTTGCTTTTAAGTTTGTTTTTTAAAAGATTTTTTGGAAAATCTCACTTTATTTCAAATAAATAGTTTTTCTTCTTTACTGTGGTACATGTGTTTATTTCTGTGGATGTCATATTACTGATTGTATTATACATCTCTTACTAAAACACATCATGGTTTTGACAAAATATTGATGCAATTCTACCACCTAGTGGCTGGAAATAAGACACACAGACACACAATTTCTGTTTAAAACTCCTCATACAATGTAATATGAAATATTTTACATATTTTACACACCATTTCTTAATTGTATGTCAGTGAAAAAACAAGAAAAATCACTAACAATCAACATATTTCTCATTTCAACCTGTGAATTGATAAATCATTCCACAATTCCTAATCAAATATAGCTTGGGCTGTCACTAACAATTATTTTTATTTTGTTGGTTAATCTTCTGATTGATCAATTAAATGTTTAGTATATCTTCCATATAACATACATTTACCAGAGCCCAATTACATCTTCAAATCACTTTATTGTGTCCAGTCTGTAGCCAAAAACACAAATATATTAAGCAGTAAATCCCAGAGAAGAGGAGCTTTTCTCTTAATTACTTAAAAGCAACAACGTTGATAATTAATTATCAACAATGCTTAGTTTTCTGCCAATTGCTGCTCTAGTTTGTCCATCATGTATGTAAGACCTTTACAAATAGTTTATGGTTTACATGATATAACTTTCAGTCTTATGAGAGCGAATCATTTTCAAATTACAAAAAATTATCTAACGATGTTGTTTGTGAAATTCATGGCCGGACACGTCAGCAGCGGCTGTACAAAAAAATCAAAAATCAAAAACAAGCATTAATAATTCAGTGGTCATTTTAAGCTGTGCCTAACCTTATTAGAGAATCATTTTCTTAAATAGGCCAACCACACTGTAATCACGCTTTTGTTGCACGTATTTATTCTCACCCATTGCCCCGCTCAGATTGCTTTATGCAGTACTTCTTCCAGCCAGCAGATGCCATAAATGGCAGGTCAACGACTGAATATACCTCAATGGCAATCTGGAAGAGTACCAGGGGGGCCGTTTCTGTGCATTAGGCCACAGTAATGGTCCATAATGCTGATGATAAGAGAGTGCCTCGGTACCTGTTGGAGCTCAGAGGATGTAGGCAGGGTGCAGGAAGTCCTTGGGGACGATACCCACAGCGCCTCTCATCTCGCCGACCCACCAGCCGTGAATGTTGTACTCCTAGACCCAGAATGAACAAACAAACAACCGTAAGTCTCCGAGGGGTCCGAGGACAAGTAAACAAAGCAGGACTAAGCACCAATCTCACATTTTTATTTGATTTGAGAGCACAGTTTGTCCCATGTTATTAACATTAGAACGACCATTCAAATGATTTGAACTGCAGTTACACGTGGCCCTGATCCCTCACAGTGGCTACTAAAATAATAAGGTTAAAACTGTATCAACTCAACTTTAGCAGAGGAAATCCGGGAGAGTCTAGACCCCACCTGTGAAACAGCCATGTGCGATATTGTAATAAACACTCGGGTGCATTGGCCTCGGGGGTTTCATTCAAAAATGGGGAAAAAAGCGTTCAACAAGACTATTGAGACGGTAAGTGTCTGAAATAAAAACAGCTTATTTATTTCTTTTAGTGCTCAGAAGCCATAACAGCCTGCCTGTTCTCCCAGACTAATTATAACGGGACTTCAATTCTGCACTGTGCTTTATAAAGAAACTGGAGTCCTCCATTTATACGTAGAAAAAAACCAAACTAATGCTCTGTAACTTAAAAAAAAATAAGACCCCAATAAAGTTATTGAGGATTCTCACTTTCATATCACCAAAAGAGGAATACATTTAGGACGTAAAATTAAAATAAGCAGCTTCAGCAAATCCTTGTAGATTTTTTTTCTAACTCCTGGTGGGCATTTGCATTCATTTTAGACCTTTTATAGACTTAATGTTAGGTGGCATAAAAACAACAAAGCATTATGCATCCATTTGTATAGTTTTAATCAACTAAATTTGCAAATAAAAATAAAATAATTTCTTGTCATTCAAAAAAACCTGACTTCTGTTTATGTACTTTAAGAAATACAATAAAATCACTGGTTTTGACTGACATGAGATAAATAGGAGGAAAGTATGTACCTTACAAGAAGATGTTGAAAATGTAATTAAGACACAATGTTGTTAAAGACAACATTTTTAACCTTAAAAATAAATGTCCCTGTTTTTAACAGAGGCTTAATGTAACCTATAATTATTGTTGGCTAAATCAGTTGACTTGATTTTTACAATCTACATTTGGAAGTGTCTAAATTAATTGAATTTGTGGGTGGAATGTGAAATTTTATGTTGCATTTAATCCATGTTGGATCACATGTACACTCTGCTAATACGCAATTAATTGGTTATTAGGTTAAATTATCAAGGAATAATTGTAAGTGAACATATTCTAGTTACAGCACATGAAGAATTGAAAACATGATCTTTTACATGTACCAGACATTTTCCATCTCTTTTCTGCATCTAAAAACTCAATTTCAAGCCCTCTCACATTCTGTGAGACTGAAATAACAACATCTTATATTTTAGGAACTTGAGTCACATCAACAACCACATGATCATCTGATCGCAGCAGTTGGGCTCTAACTAGATCTGTACTGGATCAATATTTGACTAGATACCAGAGGGGCGCTGAAGCCAAGCAGAGGAGGCACCAGCCGGCCGTCGTTTTCCCGCCCTGATGGAACGAGGAGCCTGGCCACTCATCTCTCCTCTGTTCTCCAGCAGATTGGGAATGGCCGCGTGAATAGTTTTGTTTCAGCAATGAGGAGAAGATTAAACGCTCAACTACCCACACATACTACGTCCATGCAGGCAGACACATGTACTGTACATATACATTTTACTTGTCTGAGATTGGAATCAGACTTTACTTCCTCTTGCTCTAACAGGTTCCAGTTGTGAAAACACACATTCTCTGACATGACGAACAGCATTTTGTCAAAGGTTCATCCTATCATCCGGACCTGACACCGCTCTCCATCCAGAGGAATGAGGCCTGCAGCTAATGAGAGGTGTTTGGACAGCAAGGATGAATGGATCGCTTAGAAAGTGATAAACCACAAGGCTCAAGTGTTCTTACAGCACAAACAGGTACCCACAATAAGCAGATTGTCCATCCAGGCCTCATCGCTTTCCCCTACAAACCTCGCTGACAGCTCACACTGGGATGCTCCAGCGTGCTTGGCTCTCTGGCAAACTCCTGACTGACAATTCAGAGTGTGTTTGAACTCATAAAGCAGGTGAAAGTTAGGTCCGAAATGGTCTTTTTATGCTCCCCATAAGACTAGAGGGAAAAGCCCAGTTGCGAAAAGTTGGCACTGGTTCTCATTCGTGATAACGTGAACAGAGGAGGAGGAGAGAAGAGACAGACGGACGGGGGGGGGAGGCATCGGAGAGAGGGAGTGAAACGGTTTTTCTCTCCCTTGGGGGCGTCGCAGCACTATTCCACCTACCGTAGTGACAGAGTTTTATTTATCTCCGTGGCCCATCTGTGCAGTCGGTCTCAAATTCTCCCTGAGAAAGGTCTTTTGGATTATCAGCGCCGCCATTTTAATACAACTGCTACATCACAGAGTGGGTGCCAATGGCGGTGAAGTCTGTCAGGCGTGCAGAGTCCATCTTCCTCATACTTGAAAAGGGTTCATCCAGAGTACACCTGCTGTAATAGGGACATTCCAAAAGGCGTGGAGCGCAAATTATCCAAATCACAAAAACTATGCTAACTCCTCAATGTCCTCTTCCTTCTGTTTGTTTTCCTCTTTTTTTGTCTTTTAGGTTGATTTGTCTTTGTGTGATGCTGCATCTTAAGCTCTGAAATGCTAACGTCGGGGCACAGAATAGGCAGATATCGGCTCATGGGTGCAAGTTGTTTAAGTTGTTCATCTGAAAGGAGAGATGTTACCCCCAAGAGGCTCTGGGGGGGGTTGAAAAAAAATCAAGTGTCCCAGAGTGGCTGAGTTCTGGAAAATGTCTGTTTTTACCTCAATACCAAGATATAGCAGGACACACAGTGTGTGTTCTGAGAAGTGACACATGTCAGAGCTGCTGGATGCAGATCAACTCCCCTCTGGGAGCAGAGGGAGGAAGAGCGGTGCCAAACAGCGCCGTGTCGTGGCGGCTGCGGCGCGTTGACTCATTGACCTCCCGGTGACTCCTCCGCCAAGAAAGGGGGGAATGAGCATGGGCGGGGCTGGCACTGAGAGTAGGTTGCCATGACAACACCTGCAGTGTACCAGCGCGATCGTTTATTTACCACTCAGGGGGCTGGCTAATGGTGGCATTCTGATGGGCCCATCGCTCACGTTCCCGACCGGAGGACGGACTGACAGCTACCCGAGCCTGAAGCGGGGAGAAGGTGTGTTGAGGTCGGTTGGATGCCCTGAAAGAACACGGGTGAGGCAGGTGATGCCATTAACACCATCATGTGCCTAAACAAAACACAGCTTTAATATGTCTCGCTGTCAGAAAATGAATGCACCTTTTTGGGGGAAAATTCAAAATTCTGTAGAGATTCAGACTCCGTGTCCTCTTCTGTCACTCTTTTTCATCGTCACGCACACACGCACACACGCACACACGCACACACGCACACACGCACACACGCACACACACACACACACACACACACACACACACAATCGCAAATGCATACAAACTAGGGGGAGTGCTAATAAGCCTGACACATGAGGCATCTTTCCTCGGCCACCAGCTGACTGAGGCAGGCCTTGGGCGTGATGGAGCGCAGGAAGTCTCTCATTGCCCTGCCGCTGAACCCGCCGCCTGGGTGTTACAATCTCTCCCTCCCTCCTTCCACATCTCCAACCCCCTCCCTCCTTTCCTCCCCTTCCTCGCTTTCCATCTCTCCTGTAGCAGCCTTTTCACTTGCATCCTCCGAGTTGTTTTTTTTCTGCATTTCTTTCTCCTCTACATCGACTTATCAGATGCACTGCAGCTCTCTGCAGTTATTCCATCACTGGTCACTCTAACAAAGAAACATGGACACCTCCAACAGAAAGAAGCATGATCTGTAACTCGCTATTAGGTTAGCGAGCTTCCCTCACTGCTTGCACAGGTAACACCTCACATACGACCTGATAAAACCCGAAACTGTGGGGGAAAAGGCTTTTTTTGGGGCAGTTATAAGGATTCTGTGCCAAAAGAAATCTTGTCGAAATTCATCCAGAAATATGGATGCTAATTCTGCACAACCAGCGATCGAAATGGCTACTTAGTGTCCATTTTTTCCAAGTGGGCTTTTAATTAAATCAGTGAATTGGCTTCAAATTGGAAACATGACAGAGCATGAGAACGTTTGAAAATATCTCAGGGACGATGAGATTTAATAAAAAGAAAACCTACTCGCTCCTTTCTAATGCACGCCTGGGATTACAGATAGCTCCTTAACTTAATAGCAATTTAAAGTGGATTTGTGTATGCCACTGAGTGTCTGTAATGATGGCTGTTTACGCCGCCCCTCATTTATAATAATTAAGCAGAATGGATTGGGGGTGGGTTGCTCGGACGCGGTTCTGGGCTATTGGCTTGGGCTGAATAATGACCTACTGTAGTTGACCGGGGGATGACCGCTGCCTCCTACATGACCCCAAACCCCAGACTCACCCCCTGCTACTTTGGGTGGTAAATAGGATGTCTTGCCTGTCTATAGCGTCTTGGTGTCTATGGCCACAATAGCAGCCAGGGGTCTTTAAATGGGTGTGTGACAGAGAAAAGGAGAAAGGAGAGGGGGGGGACAGGGTTCACACAAAAGAATAAAGGGATCCACCCTCTTTGTCTCTCTTGCTTGACTTTTCCCATCTGATTGTTTGCCCACTTTTCCTTTTCTTCAGCTGTATTCAGTGTGTGTGACCTGTGGGCAGCAGCCCGAACCGGCTTGTTAAACAGAGAAAAGGCCAGTTGTGACCTTAAAGAAAAACGGTCACAGGTAGCCTGGACAAAATACAAGTGGCCATTTAAGCACAAAATCATTTTTTTTCATTTTTAAAAGCATAACTTATATTTATAAGAGCCTATAAATCACAGCAAGTAAATCTATAAGGCTGTAAATCAGCTTGTGGTGTTTGTATAAGTTGCCATTTAATAGAACTGTCATGTTACAAGACTTTGCTAAAAAACTGCCAGAAGGTGTCAGTGGTGTCCATGTTCTCATTGTCTCTAACAAGCAGCTGCAGCCCAAATGTGATGTGACGCTCTGCTTTGGGAGACGCACTGGATTGGCTGGCCCTTCTCCCTCGCTCTGCGTTTTGGTTGGAGGGGAAGAGGTGAGCAGTGGGCTGAAGAGAAAGAGGAAGAAGTGGCAGCAGTGCTTGCCAGAGTTTTAAGGACCCTGGATGGGTTTGTACCATAAATCTCTTCCCACTCCATCCCGCCGTTCTCCATGAGTGCCTGTGGGAATACAGGAATGTGACAGCTGACCTGTGGAGCCCATGTCTTTTGATTCTGGACACATAAATTAGAGGGCAAGAATGCAGGACAACCTTATGGTTTCATGTGGGACATGGCCGACAAAGTACACAGGCATTACACGTGTCAGGGTGATGTCAAACAACAGCTTTAAGCCACTGTGATAAATTCATCCAACATTCACATTGTAAATCCTATGATAAATATCTAGCTGCATGTTATGATGCAGTAGAAATATATGTGAAATTTCTCAACAATTTAAATGGAGTTAAACATCTCAGAGTGTGATATTACAGAAAACTGAGCTCACCAGTATTTGTCATCACACACTAAAATGACAGCAAAAAGCTATAATGCCTATTAGAAAAATGCAAGCTCTTAGAAATGAAATGCCAGAGCAAAACTCACAAGATGGATTTAACGGTGTGTTTCTAACTCATGTATCAGCGCGCTGAGCACCGCCAACAAGCTCTGCGGAAAACAAGTTAGGAATCGCTGAAACCGGCAGCAGAGCCACACTATGAGATTAATTCCTTTCAAATAATGGGATTCATATGAGTTGTGAGGTTCCTAATTTATTTACTTTGTCAGTGACACACAGATATGCGCACACACACAGCAACACACAAGGGAAAAAAACAAATACAGTAAAAATGCCCCCACTTTACAGTAAGTGAGAGATCAATAATGATGGATGAAGGCCTTTTATACAATCGGCATGTTCTCCTCAGTTCACAGCCATATGACACCACGCCTGTGGCTATCCCATTCTGCACTTCAGCAGTCAATCACATCGCAGCTTTAAAAATAACAGTTTGTTAGCACCATTGATTTAGCACTTAGAGCATGTCCTTATTACCTTGTAATTATGGTCAGTGTTGACATAACAGCAAAGACAACCAGGCCTCCCACCCTCTAAGAGAATTTATGGGCCCTGGTTTTATTACGGCCATTTCATGTGTCTGGGTCCCCAGTTAAGCGACAGACTTGAGTTCTAGCCAAGGGCCCGTATTTCACTCATCGAGGTCAGGGTTCTCAGGAATCCCCCGTAAAACTGAACTGTGGCAGGGGCTTGCGTGTGCACACAGAAGACGCAGGGAAGCCCTCCCCAAGGGCTCATTAAAACAAATAGCCGATTACAAGCTATAATGCAAATAATGGTATTCATGGGGGAATGTGATGCTTTTAGGATGCAAAATGGGACACGGGTGGAGTTGTGTCATCAAACGAAACCAAACAGTCGGAAGCTGTGCGGAGATCGCCTCTAAATAATTTACAACCAGACCCTTGCTTTAAATCCATTAGAGGATAGTTAGAATACTCTTGCGTAGTCTGTCACTATGTTATGACTTTAGCATACAGCTTGACAAAACAAGAGTAATCTGTGTCATTAAGATTATGAGATACCACAACCAAGACTTGCTTCCAACCTAGACCTAGTTTGCTTTAAGGTCTTCCGTGAAGCAGACATCTGAGCCATACAGTGAAAAGTAATACGCCAGGCAGAGCTGAGGCTGTTTGAGGCAGATCTGCAGCAGAAGCCAGGTCCCCTTTGTTTCCCCAAGTACACTGCCTTTGTCATCCTTACGTGAAAAATTGACATAGCTGTTTTGACATTTCCCCCTATCAACCAGCACACACAGGCAGAGAAGGCTGGCATCTCATTAATCGGACACTGCCAAGAGAACCTCAATTAAAAGTCCATCTTCTGTGAAGAGCATATTTCACCTGTGCCATATCTGCTCTTACAAACAAAAGGATCCTTTTCCTTTAACACAAACAGTTACCGTTTGTTTATCTATCTGCCCCTAAAACCCTTGACTTCTGTTACTATAAAAGTGAGTTCATCACTGTTTCGGCACTAAAACTAGAAACCATCACAAGTAATTAAAATTCTGTGGCTGCAGCTGTTAATTAAAGATGCAAGAAATCATGAGGTTGAATACATCATTTCTCCATCTCTAGAGCATAATAACCAACAAAAAGGCTGAATCTACTGTAAATTCCTCCTTCCTCCACTCTTTAGATAATTTAGCCTAAACACAGAACATGATGATTCAATTTCAAACCGACCAATAGAAACTGTCTGGGAACAAGTCCCTGTACGCAGCAGTGTAAGAGTGTCCAAATTACAAGCCATTGATTTCCAGTAGGGTGGCTTTTCACTGGTAGATACTCTGCATGTAACTACAAGATGGCCATAAAACACGAGGAAATAGATTGAGAGAAAAAGAGCTGAGATGCAGGATGGCTTCACCTGCAGTTTATGTCAAACAGAACGGAAGGGCTTCGCATGGCTGCCTACTCAATTAACCCCTGTGATAGAGGCTCCATAATGAACAACAGCACCATTACGCAGCGGCCCGAATAGCACTTCACCCTAGTGGCCTGGGAATAGACAATGCCACTGTGGGTGCTTCACTGCTGCATCGAGACACAGGCGCTCACTAACAGAGGAATTTAGACGTTGGGGATATCAGCATGTTCAGAAAGTAAACGAGGGCAAAGTGATTACTGGTATTGATGTTGTTTAACCCTTAAATAATTACATAGACTAAACATCTGCGTCACATTTTAATTATTTTAAACTACTGTAAATGCTCATGTAATTATGTCTGCGAGTCAAGGGTGTAATCAGAGATGAACGGAAGAAGCGTAATCTCTTGTTTCAACTGAATGGGAGAAAGTGTGTCCAGGAAGCACAGAATTCTGAGAGAAGTTGAAATAATCTCTTGGATGATTGTTTTGCTCATGGTGATGCTGACCTTGCTAATGATGTAGATGAGATCTCCTCTCTGGAAGGACAGCTCGTCCGACTCGTCGGCCTGGCAATCCCATAAACCTTGGTAGTAGTTAGCGTAATCTGATGACCAAGCTAAGAGGAAATGCAGAGTGCAAATTTAAATAAAAGAGCAAGACAATTTGCTTTTCCCCACTGTGAACTATTAAGCTGGACATGTTCTCATTATTAGTAGTAGCCTGTAATGAGGTTCTGACCTGGTTTGTTCTTCTCACTGCTCTCATCCGTCAGATCTTCGTCTAAACAAAGAAAACACAGCAAAATGATATTTGTGACAAAACATTTATCGTTTATGAGCAGGAAGCATTTTTTAACTAAACATCAGGAGCCAAACATTTTAACTTTAATATCTGACAGGGGAAAAAACAGCAAATTAATGATTAGAAACATAACCTAAACAGTTTTTGTCTCACTCATTTAGGACAAATGTGCAGTTAAAAAAAGCATCATGATAAAACTAAATAAACAAAAAATAACTAAAACACATTACAGCTGATGCCTGATGCGTCTCCACAAGACACAATATGTCTCTTTCTTTAACCAGACTGAACTCCTCATTGAGGATCAATTTGTTGTCTTTAAGGCAAGCGGAGGCGGACATGTCATTGACTGCGGGGCGTGGCACCCGGTGGTCTGAGAGGTGACACAGTGATATGCCTGCCCTCTGTCTCCCACATCCATCCTTAACAGTAGCAGGCTGACAGCCACGCCACAACCCAGCAACACTATCCACCTTCTAGCACAACCTGCGCCTCTGCTTCCAGGAAGGAACACACACACACACACACACACACACACACCACGCACACGCACACACACACGCACGCACACACGCACACGCAGAGCATTTCTCACGTGTATACGTTGCTTTTCTTTCCCCAAACACACACTTGCAGGTTGTTGCACTATTCGTGAATAAAACTAAATGTTCTTAAATATGCAAAAGATATAATTATAAATCTCAGTGTTATGGCTTATACTTAATGAAATATGAAAGTTGTGCATTGTTGCACCAAAAAAGGAGAGAAAAATGTGATTTTAATTCTGTTTCCAAAGGGTCCAAACATTCGGCAATCTTCAACTGCTGTTCAGAAGAGCATCCCTCAGTCGAGAGGCCACCGCTATGGGCCGACGGTTTCTATATCAAAGTGATTTAATTTTCCAGTCAATAAAATCAGTCATCAGCACCAGAGCCTATACCACCATCGCTCCGCACTCTGCCTGCAACTGAGCCATGTTCAGAATTTTGCTCTGACAAAACTGAGGGAGCTCATCACAGGGAAAATGATGCCTCACTCCTACTTAACATTTCTTGGCTAGTTTGGCTGCTGCACATGCAAGATGTATCTGACCAGGGTGCAATCTGGCAAATTCTTAATATTTTCCAGATTTTTAAAGTTAATAACTCTTGAAAAGTAATCTTAACAAGAGCAGTGAATGACGTAAAGTCAAAGAAATTAACATAATATAGTCATTGCAAAGACTAATGTACTATCCAGGGATATTTCTATTTGTTAAGAAAGGAAGATTCCTCAAATACAAACACAAGCTTATCTTTTGCAATCCTGCTCCATGGAATTAACTATAAATCTAATAATTTAACAGTATCTAATCACTGTGTAGAAGCTGTAAGTGAGAGGTGCAGAATGATTGATAAGTGAATGGGTGAGAAAGTGAACGAAAGAGCCCGTCATTCGATATGCCATCTGTGGTCAGAGTCTGTACCTCTTCCCAGATGGCTTTGAACGCCGGCGTGACAGTTTGAAGACTGATTTCCCTCTCACCAGTGATTTTGGCAAAGGTAATGTACTCACTGAGTGAAACAGAATCTTGATGTATCTTATTTAATAGGAAGAGTGATGGACGATGGCCCCGAGAAGATCAGATCACCCCTTTTGTCCTTCTCGGGATCTTGTAGCCACCCTGACACATGGGACTGTCTCCCCCCTCAGTGGGAACTCGCGCACACTGTCTCGCAACATTCTCAATCAAACTCTCTAATTTCTATTAAACATGTGACATTAAGAGCTCCAGAACTATTTTAAGCCCTGAGAGATGCAGTTTTTACTTCCTTTCAACTAAATTGCTGTTGCTAGGCAATTTTAGCCAAAACTCTGCTTAGTGGATTGAATTTTAGTCTATTTGTTGCCTGGCAACATTAGCTAATTGGACGTTCTATGACAGAGCATTTGGAACTACTCGGCTCTCGCTGATTTCAACGTTATAACTGTTTCTCAACAGATGGCTCTCAGTGAAATAAGGAGGGAGACCAGAGGAAGCCGATTTCTAGTCAGTATAAGGAGAGTCTTCCCTTCCTGCCCCGTGCGCCTGTGCAGCAGCCGCCTCATTCCTGACAAGCTTATTAGTGTTGCTTGATTTAAAATGAGCGATCAGTCTGGGTGCCGTGGTGGTAGGGAGGTACCTGGCAACACAAATTTCACAGCCAGGGGAGATCATCACAGATATTTCTTGCTGAAAAAAATCCCTCAGGGCTCGAGTGTGTGTGAGGCAGCGCGACTGTGTCTATTTGTCTGACTGAGTATCATGAGAGCTTGTTTGTGCAGCCTTCATGTGTGTGTGCGCGTGCGTGTGCTTACGACTCTCCGCATGCGAGCTAACCACATCCGCATACCTGGCAGCACCTCATAGATATCCTCGTCCTCCTCGTCGACCTCCCCCGTCTCATGCCCTCCTCCCAGTTTGCCACTCTGAAAGGCCTGGGCAGCACTGAGCCGAGGCAGGGGAGGGCCGGTCAACACCTCAATGTCATCATAGGTCTCCTCTTCCTCCTCCTCGTCATCATCGCAAGGGATGGAGGTGGAGTGGAGATCTATGAGGGAGAGAGAGAGAGACAACAGGATTGGCTGCGTTAGCGTCAAGATAGAGCACAGGGTGGCACAAGACACACACATGCATTAAAGGGTAAAGTAAGAGAAATGTTTAAAGGGTCCTGACGGCACAACAAGCTAAGACACGTGCAATATAGTAGCAGTGTAGCCGTGACAAGCACTGGAGACTTCAATTCTGCCTGCAATGAAAGATTATTTTCATTATTCTTTAATGGGTTTAGAATTTCTTTGATTAAAAAATTAATTGCAGAGCCTGAAACAATGAAAAACGGCCAACAAATTGTAACATTTAAGAAGGCAGTGCACGCAAATGTTTGGTATTTTTGCTTGTTAAATAATGTAAATGCGTCCACATTTTTCCTTTGTTTATCTTTCAAATCTGAATTTTGGGTTGTCCATTGTCCTAGCGATTAAGACGCATACCATAAAATCACATCTTTTGTTGTATGTTTCTCTCTCTCTCTTGCATTTCCTATCTGTATCTCTACTATTAGTATCAAATAAAGGCAAAATGCCAAAAATGATGATATATTTCCATAAAGTTTTTGGAAGAGCATCCACAAAAAGGAAAGTACATGTCAGCCTTGCTCTCAGGTTAATTCAGGAGCTGAAGAAGGTAAATAATAATCATCTACATGTTATGAATCTGACTACATTTTGTAGTAAAACTCGTCTGGAAGGAAGTAAGACAAACTGCACAGTGTCTGTTACTTCCCGCAAATCAGTGGCCAGGCCTGAGCCCATTTTAGAGTAGACCAGGCAGGACCGCTCGCTCAGATGGAGGAGCCGACTCATGGCAGGCGACTGGCCACTGCAACACAGGGTATCAGGTCTTCTGCCGTACAGCGGCCAAGCAGAGATCAATGTCACAGGAGGATAACCAGAACATCTACCAATCAATTTCCTGTAAGTTGGAATTCGGTAGGAGGGTTAGGGGAGGAGAAGTTGTGGGGGAAGGGGGGCCGACATGGCTGACATGTCGAATGAGGAGATTCAGGACTCGGCTGCGCTGTTAGTGATGGATCGGGTGGTTTTCATCTGAGTCAGAGTCATGATAAAGGGCTCTCTTTCATTTCTGACCTTTCTGCCCCTCGAAAACAAAAGCAAACTTTAGTGAAGAATTGAGGAAAAAAAGACAAGGTTTATAATGCTTTAACTGTATTTTCCAATTGACGTATGTGGCTTTTAAAAAGTATACTTAAGTCAATTTTATTTATATAACCCAATATTATTTGTTTTGAGGGCTTGACAATCTGAACATATTAAATCCTCTATCCTTTAACGCTTGATTCAAACAAGGACACAGAAAAAATAAAACATTTAAGCAGAAGCAACAAAGCAGAGAACGCCCTTCCGGAAAACTGCACATTAGATATGTAACGGCAGAAATGACAAAGAGATGCTGGCTTACCTCTAAGTACAAAATTGATTTGGTCCACCCATTCTCTGGCCTCTTGAGGACTGCTAGCAGTGAACTAATGGGAAACAGGGGCAATAATCCCACAATTATCATCACATCTAAGGGTGCATTTATATGTAAATAAAACTCCTGATGTTTAATCTTCATTTTAATACACCAGCTCTCTTCCGAGCTGCCTAGTGAGGAAGAAAGAGCAAATAGAAATGTTCCTTTTTAAAATAGCTATGAAATTATCAGATCAAAAATATTCAGTTAAGACATAAATTCTTAGTGATTGGGAGAACAGTGTTATACTCAGGAAATATGACTGTAATATGCCAGTGGGAGGTGTGGATAAAATGTTTTCCAAATGGATTTAAATAAAAGCCCGACCGATTAAAGCCACTGCAAATATTTGAGGGTTAGATAACCAATATTTATTTATTTATTTGAACATACTCACATCAAGAGCTACATTATTATTTTAATTGTTTGGATTATTTTCTTAATTATTTGGTCAATAAAATGTTAGAAAACGTATCAGAACTTTCCCCAGTTTGACATCCTCAAATGTTTGGTTTTGTTCAATCAAACGTTCAAATTCCAAAAATAATCCGTTTACTATCATAGAGGACGTACAAAACCAGCCAGTATTTACATTTGAAATGTGTGAACATGTGAATTTTTGGCACTTTTGTATGAATAATCCCACTAGACACTAATCGATTAAACTACTAAGCACATAACTAAATAAGAAATAATTTGCTCAGGAGGCACCAAATAAAAAAAAATTCAGTAATTTGACCAAGAAATGTACTTTAAAGTAGAAAACTAAACGTGTCGGTGCTCTCTAGTGGACCAACTGTGTAATGGAGTTTAAAAATCACGTTAAAAATATCTTTAGCATTTACGTACTGCAATTTCTTGTTACTTATACAACAACATATGCACAGATAAAAAAAAAAATCTGCTACAGTTTAAGCTCAAATTGGCTAACATATCGGTGGGATGTAATTTAGATATTAGATATTTCTCCTAATCTTTACGTATGTTACTTTCAATCTTCACAAAATAATAATGACCATCAATATTCCTCAATAATAATATTACTCAAACTCCCTGACACATTCTCTTAGTTAGTACTCTGACCTGGAAAGACCGCCGGCCGGGGCAAAAGAGCTCGAAACAGGCGGTTTTTTTGGAGTCTTTTCTAAGGTTGGTCACCAGCTGCACACCGTAGTCGCCGATATAAAAGGAACCCTTCTGCTGCTTATCTGTAGGGAGGAGTGCATGTCGTAAGATGTTATCTGGTTTAAATTTATGAGCCTATAATGTTTCTGCACGTTGGCATTTCAAACAAACCTTTTTCACTCCCAAAGTAGTAGAATATTGAATTGTTCAGAACGCACCATCTCTTTTGCCACTCTGAACCAAAGAAGCTGTGATCTAGAGAAAGAAGTGTCCAGTGATCAAATGGAAAATACTCACATAAACAACATTTCTTTGAATATATTTTTTTGCTTAGGTTTTTTCCTATAGTCGTTAGAATTGTCCGTATGTCAACACACATGTCATCATTGCTTTATAAAACTACTTGACCCAGGCCTGGTATCTATTTGCTGCTGTACCTCTTCTTTTCTTCTCCAAGAAGCCTTGCTTCAAGATGTTGCCGAGGTCCTGGGCTGCCACAGAGGGGATGTCACTAAAGTCTGTGAATGGAAGCAGTTAATTTGGAAAATTTAATAAAAAAAGGTAAGGAAACTTTTATAGACAAAAAAACCCAACGGTGGCTTCTTCAGATGTCTTGTTTTTTCCAGCCAAGAGTCCACAATCCAAAGATATTAATAAAGAGATATGTTAAATTAGTTAAAAACAATTAATTTGTTATTTTAATTTCTGTCAATCAACTAATCAATTCACCAACTGATTATTTCAGCACAAACTCTTAATAAGCAGCACTTAAATGTCCCTCATTATACACACACCATGGATATAAAGTCTCCAACCCTGTGGATCAAATCCATCCCTGCTAGGCTTTAGAAAGCTGGGATCAATACATGTACAGTGCTGCTGAGCACTGCAGTCCATTCATCTGCTCACATTGCACTTTTAATGGGAGCAACCTTCCTGTGGAAATCCAAACAACTCTCCTAAATTTGCAAAGTCAAATTTTAAACATGATAGGCCGATAGCGTGACTTGAGATGCTTTAGTTAATTAGTGCAGTGGTTTGGCAAGTACTGCCCAATGCAGTTCACATAGTATTTAGCCTACTGTGCCATTTGAGCTGGAGAGACGTTGTTTTAAAGAGGAACTCTTAGTAGTAGGTATGCTAGCGAAGCCGAACAGTGACTCTCTCAAAAGCTGCATTAATTAGTTCTAGTTATGGTTAAAGCTTCCCCAGACTACCTGTTTTTTTTAGCAGAGACACAAATAGTCTCAGAGCAGCTGCTCATGGCTGGTTAGCTCTGACAACCAGCTCTATGTTGCTGTCCATGCAACACTGAGCGGTGGTCAGTCTCCCCATGTTACCTGACCCTCCCTGTCACACTACGTAGCCACGAGGCCATGCTTCCTACAGTTGTTGCTCCCCTACACCTTTGTTGCATTTTTTAAATATGCTGGAAGATAGGGCTTTAGCAGAATTTGAGGGTGTAGTTAAAAGGACTTTGGTGTTTTCACCTTTATGGGACGGTTAAAAAAATCTAACTGAAAACAATGCACAGTAGTTATATAGTATTCAACCTAACCAATCCACCACCAGGATGCCTATAGAGAAGCAATTTTAACCAGTTGTTTGATGTTTTGAAGTTCTAACCAGAAATATGCCTATTTGACCTATTTTCTACCCTTTAGCCATTAGAAGGGAACTTGTAAAGCTGACCCCATGTCGGCCTCAAGGGCCATCTTCCGCCCTGTGTTTCAACAGGCTTTTCCATGTGTCAAAAACAAAGCTCAGCTTCCTCCAAATTCATTAGTCAACAGGCATTAGCCTTGCAGGGAAAAAAGTAAAGGGAGAGCAGGAACCGCCTTCTTAGTCTGAAACACAGGAACAATTTAAAGACCATTTACACTAGTCAGTGTGACACCCCATTCAGACCGCTGAAGACAAGCAGAATGCCTGGAGTCCATCCCACTAAGAAGGGACCTGTTTAACTGCTGGGAAAAACCAAACATGTCATCCCACATTTGGGTCCTCTGGTTTAAACAAAGAGCATCCCCCCTAACATTAGACAAACAGGAACCTTTCCTTATTCATAAAAAAAAAAATCAGCAACATGAAAAACTCCAACTATATGTTGTTCTCTCACTGAAAGCTTTCATTTTCTATTCTATGATGATTAATAACTTTGATCTAGAAAGCAAAACTAGAGCTGATATTGGCTTTT
>NC_045753.1:9572298-9592165 GCF_008692095.1 Etheostoma spectabile
TTTGCTTGGCTAACACTCCAGAGATTTAAGTCCACAACAATCCAGCCTATGATCCCATAACCCTGCACCACTTCAGCTCGTGGTCCTGACAGATGAGCGGGTCATTCCAGAGCAGAGCTCAAGACACCTCACAGCACTAACACGCTCACATATCATCAGCCTGCCTTTGTGGATGGACTGACCGGTGACACTATAAATACAGAGGTGCTAAGGACTGTTTTGTCAAAGAGAACCTGATTCAGTACATCATAACAAACAGCGATCATTATGCTCCCCCACCTCATCTATCCGCTGGCAGTCCGTCCATTTCTTTCCTGGGCCTGCTTCCCTGTTGTGGCCCACTTCTAATCCCCTCATCTATCTGCTTCTCTCGCTCTTCATTTATCTCAAAGGTCGAGTCGGGCTAATAGATGAGGAGGTACAAAATCAACACAGGATCACTCTGATCTTCTTGAGTCAATAAACATTACACATTCATGGGCGTGTTTAACACTTTTAACGCCGGTGACTGGACCTCACTTGACTATCCTGCTTTTTATTAATTTCAAACACGGGGACAACTTTAGTGAAAATGGAAACAAGTGCACAAAAGTTCTGGATTCTTCCACAGGGTAGCAGCACAACCTAAAAGCATCATGCTGCTTAATGCTGCTGGCTCAAGTCCCTGATCTCACCCTAAACAAAAGCAGACTCTGATTGGTCTTGGGTTAACAATGCCTCCTTTAATGAAAATTAGCCTTGAACACCTCTTTGGGACCCGTGCAATTTTAAGTGGATATTCAGAGGTACTGTTATTTCAAAAAGAGTAATTAAGGGCGTTAAAAACCCCCAACAACCATCATGGTGTTTGAGTTTTGAGTTTGACTACAGGCACGGAGAGACACATTAATGCATCTAATTAAGGCCTCATCAAAATCGCAGACAGACGGCACTCTTTCATAAAAATCATAAATTGTGTTATCAATTATTCAGGGCAATGCCACGACTTCATTTTCATCCCTTTTGTGTTTTAATTAGCACCATCCACAGCTTTGGTATTGACTTAATTTGATGGCAATTTATTGATATTTCAGCATAACCTATTTAGCTGAGTGCAATTACCAACAAAGAGAAGTAGACAGATGTGACGTTAGAGTTGCATCGTATGCTTTGTAAATCAAGGTGAGGAGTTTCTACAGGCTACGCTAACTGAATATAACTGCTTTCAGTGGTCATCAGCAAGAAAAGATGTGAGTCACCCCATTTCCAAATGGAAGGAAATAATCAATAGAAATTGATGAAAGATATGTGTTTAATTGATCCTGACTAAAGATATTTTCAGCAAGCTGACCTGGGTGCTGATAAGTGCCCCGTTTTGTTGCCTTCCTTAACTTGTTGTAAACTGGGGGGGGGGGGGGGGGGGGGGGGAGAGATGCCCAACAATGCATCTGAGCTGCCAGCGGTTTGCCACAGCCACAGTCTCTCATTTGGTTATTCACACTCTCTCAGCATGGTGTTATGAGCTCAGCAGTTGATCCCGCAAGAAAAGGCTGATTTATGTTAGCATGACCAGAGGGAGTTAATGTATTCTCTCATTAAAATCCACTTTACTTAGGCTGAAAGTCAATCAAAGGCTGGATAGAGAGTGAATCAAAATGAAGGGAAATGGTTGGGTGGGA
Source organism: Etheostoma spectabile (assembly GCF_008692095.1). Taxonomy (NCBI): domain Eukaryota; kingdom Metazoa; phylum Chordata; class Actinopteri; order Perciformes; family Percidae; genus Etheostoma; species Etheostoma spectabile. The sequence continues at coordinate 9,573,957 of NC_045753.1, forward strand.
GGACTAATATGTTACATTAGATCTAACGGTGGTCATAATGCAACAAAGATGTTATGGAAACACAAAAATGCACTGGAAATGTTGATGGTGCCACAGAAGATGAAAGTGCTAAAGGAACGCTTTATTATCTTTTCTCAGAGACAGTGAGAAGGCAGAGAGGAGCAACAGCACTGGCAGGGTTCAGTCTCAGCAGGGGAACTTGTACTTGCAGAGGGTTTGAACCACTATTGTATCCACAGCTATAGAAAAATTACAATAAGTTAGCCAGTTACGTGTAGAAAGATTGATAGACGAGCGAGAAAAAAAGCCCTTTATCAGGATAAAAAATTGGCTTGTAACAAAAGCTTTTCTCCTTTTTTCTTTTGCTATTCATGCCGTTTTCTTTGCAAATTGAAAATTTGGTATGTAAAAACATGTTGCCTAAAGGCATGCAGATGTTTACTGAATATAATGTAATATACTGTATAGGTGTTATGAAAGATATCTGCTGTATTTATTAGGTTCGACATATAAGCAGTGTATTGTAATGGAAAAATGAACTTATATTTTCATCTAGCTCTGAAAATCAATATCTAGTCTATTTTATGTCTACATGCCTTTTTTTTATGCTTCAATTTTATTGTGTGTCATGACTTCTTGATTCAAGGAAATAAAACCCTGCACGTTTTTGCATTTTTTGCAGGCCATTGTGCTTCATGGGTTAAACTATATATTTGTAATGTTTAGTCTCATCTGTTGTTGTGAAGTTATGATTGTCATGAGCGCTGTGTATGCGTGTATGTTCAATACGTTTCATTGGGTTTCTAATCATTTATATTAAATTCTAATGTATGTGCTTTGATGGTCTATTGTCGGCTATAGGGCTGCAACTAAAACAATTATCAATTAATCTGTCAATTATTCCCTTGATTAATAATTTGTTTTTTCATGTCAGAAAATTGTGAAAATGCCCATTACAAGCTCCTGAAGCGCACAGTGACATATTCAACCTGCTCGTTCTGTCCAACCAACAGTTCAAAACCTGAAGATATTACATCTTATTATAATTCTATTTTAATAAAAATCAAGAAAACCAGCAAATACATACATTTAAGAAGATAAAACATTGTATTTGTGGTATGTTTGCATTAAAAATGACTTAAAATTATCATCAAAAAAGTGTTGCTGATTAATTTTCTCCATCGACTAATCAATAAATTGACTTAATTGTTTCAGCTGTTCTCTGCTCTTTGTTGAGCTTGTTTGTTTGTTTTTTATTCGTAACAACTGAGGATGGAAATTATCCATTTGAGTCAAGCTAGTACATTGACATCACATTCTTCTTATTTAAAGGTGAAAGAAAGAAAGAAAGAAAGAAAGAATCTTATATCTCGTTCCAGAGAAAATCAACTTTCTGCCATTAAAACACACAAAACTAAACTACAGGGAAGTAACACATCAGTTAACATCTATTAACTCTATGGGATTAATCTATCTTCTGTATTTAGGAGTGTGAAGAAGAAGAAGAAGAAGAGGTGACACCCCCCCACCCCCCTTTACAGCAAAGGTAGGAATCAAAATCAGCGAGTTATCGTATGTTTTCTTTCTCCATTGCTTAGTCCCTGAGCATGGGGGCTCTCACGGAGAGGTATTGCATTGAACGCAGCATCAGGGGGCAGGACCTGACCCCCACGTGAACCCTGCTGATGAGGTGAAACAGAAGGCAGAGAGAGGCTCCCCGGCCCTGAGGGGGCTGCGGGGAGGAATGCTGCTGACTCTACAGACGAAGCGAGAGAGACCACAATCCTCTTCGATACTGTCCTTGATTAGGAGAAAGGATTCACTCAGTGCACCTTCACCCACCCGGCGCTCAATCTGCGCGCAGGGCAAAGCTAAATTGATACATTTTTCCTCATTAAAGGAGGAGGCCTTTGCTGCGCGTCCCTCCAGCGAGGCGGCCATCAGAAGGGAGGAGAGAGACTGAGAGGCACTGAGGTTAAGGGCAGAATGTCTCCCTGCCCTCCTCTCCTCCCCTTGATTTGATTAGGACTTCAGTCATCGATACATAAAGCGTGTTTAGAACCTCCTAATGCATGTGTTTGAACCAAAGATAACATGCAGTGCATTATATCAGGCTGCATGATGCCTGAATCGTCATCTAATAATGTTTAATGGGACACAGAATTTATGCAGGATCAGGGATGTCAATCAGGTTAAACAACAAATGTCTGGCTGGAGATAAAAGCTTTACAACTGAGCAAAGGATAAAAACTTTAATATAAAGACAAATAAAATAAATATTTTACATCGCAGATTTGGACTCTGGAAATTCAGTTTCAGTGTAACTTAAATGCAGTGCAGAGAGATTTGGGGTTTATTTTATTGTCCAACTTAGTCTGTTGCAATTTGAAAGAACAAAATATTTATTTCTGTGCCTCTTCACAGGATTAGATGTCAAGTGATTCTGGGCTCCGTTTGGCTCTATTCCACACCCAAGCATCACAGGCCGGCCACTGTATAGACACTAAGAGGCTAAATTTACAATGTGACATCGGCTTCCCCCTGGGCAGCCATAAGCCGCGTATACAGCGACCCTGAATTTCCCTTTTCTAGATTTACTACCACTATTCAAATGCTTAACTGCAGATACAATGATCGTCTAATCGCTGGGGATGGTTTTCAGCTGCTTCACTGACAGAGACAAAAAAAATAAAAGAAACAGTAGTAAGAATATAAATACCAACAATGGAGGATTTCGGGCCCACAGGAGAGCCGGCATATCTGTGATAAAAACGGGATATAACACAATCAACGACGGAGCCTAAAGGGAAAATCGACACACTCGCTCTCTGAATGTACAGTTATGGCAACTTTAAAATGCTTCTGTTATTTCCATTAAAATGCTTTAAATATGATTTTAGCAATAAAGTTAAGTAAGTGTGTCAGGGAGGACCTTGTTATTGCCCTGTGCTTTCTGAGCAATATCTCACGCCTATTACCTTTTTGTTATATAATTGGTTTTGTTTTATAGTCACTGCTGTTACATATTATGCCAATAAACAATTATATGATGCTATTGTTCTTTGATTCTTTTCATAAATCAACGGCACGTCCAATGGGCAACAGGTGTAACAAAAAGATTATTCTGTCAAGGAAAATAAGGCCAAACGCCCAATAAATCAGTCAGACTTAAATCTGAAGAAGGTGGTTTCGTTCAATATAAGAATATTTATTTGAATTATTTTCAGTGTACCAAATGTATTTTTAAAATTATTTATTTTTTACTTATTTGGATTCCCATGAACGACTAAATAAAATAAAAGGCAACAGTTCCTATTAATAAATCATATAAAGATGCTTCTTTATTTGGGCTTTTTCACATTGAATGCCAGAATAAATTTTTACATTTCTTTTAATTTACATTCTGTGTTTAAAAAAAAAATTGTACTCATACTGTGATAAATTGAATAAATTTTTAGCAGGTTTCTATTTAGTCTTTCATTAACAAATATGAGTATTGGCTGATTTATTACTCAATTTGGCCTTTTTATAACACATTACAATATGTTGCAATTCTTTCTTTTTTGTAACAGGAAATGTAGAGGATTTTGAAATAACTGCAATAACTTAATTAATAAAAAATATTAAAAGCCAGTATGTAACTTCCTTAAAATTTCTATTATGTAATTTAACCGGTTGACATGTGCAGGCAAGTAAGATAATTGTGTGGAAAAGATTTTCTTCCAAAATCCTAATATCTTTTTTTTTTTTTAAATTTACAAACTTTTTTTATTATATAAATAAGCGAAAGAAAATATGACAAAAAATTAAACCAATCAATGTTGCAGTGCTTCACTCAGAGGAAAATGGTAAATCAACCTCTCGGACAGTGACTGCAGCACAAGTCATTTACGACGGATATTGTGGGAAAATACAAACACAGAACACTAAATATAACGTAATATAAACAATAAAATTATCTCAATATTTAATAATAAGTTTTTTTAAAATGACCGTTTTACCACACATAACCAAAATTACAAATCACTGACCATATCTATTTAGGCAAAGGCACTCTGACTTTAATCAGTGCTGTTTGGCTCTAAATCTAAATCTTGAAGTTAATTATGTAATTGCATAATAGGTTTGTTTAAATACAACTAATTACAGTTTTAATGCTGCCAACGAGGAACAAATTCCTTTACTATAAAATGTTTTCCCAATTGACAGGCTTCTGGTTCAATTTCTTTGAGATAACTTAACTAACATATGCAACTACAAATCAATAGTAAAAATCTCCGTGGTGGATAAGGAATCTCAGCATTCAATTGACGCCCACGGCAGCCCTGTCCCACTTGGCACGAACACACACAGCGGTGACTTCTTCCAGCCGAGCGGAGATCCCGGTGTAAAGAGGGATGCATCCTCAACATACTCGAATAACTCCACAAGGGCATGTTAATGCCCTAAAAGTGCTACATTACAGCAACAATTAAACCGAGGGATCCCAGAGGGAATGGGAGCCGTCGTGTCACTGTCTGTGTACAAGCCAACACATCTCTCCCGTCTCCATTTATTTCCCTAAGAAATCAGTGGGGCCACCTGGGCTTGGCATTGAAACTTCATTCATCTCCAGAAATGGATTCCAGTGGAGGGCAAAATCAAATTCTCATTTGCAAGGCAAGGAGAGAAAGAGAGGGAGTGAATGCAGGAGGTACCTGGGAACGCTAACCTCTGGGTGAACCCAAAGCATCTGATAGTTTTGCTATTTGTCTGTGACATTGACAGCTCTGGGGGAGATTAGGAGCCACCCTGCCCTAGCTTCCTACTTTGCATTCTGCCTATGTGCCTCTTTACAGATGGACTGCTGCACATTTACCTTCGCCTGTTTTCCCATGGTTTCAACGCGGCGCTACACCAGAGGCAACAGAGGGATGTAATTATATGCAATGCAACAATAAAACAAAGCAAATGAGGGGAGAGCTGCATCAGAGGGCTTACAAACCGGGAGGATGCAAAAAACTACACGTGTGGCTTTTGGTGGGGATGAAGCCGGAGTTGAGAGTGATGGATGCCCTTCGGTTAAATACGTCCAAATCCCCCCTTCAAGCCGCTCTCTTCTTGCCAGGCAGTGTGAGTGAATGTGTGAGAGAGAGTGTACAAGATTAATAGTGTAAACAGCGAGGGAGAGAGGGAGAGAAAGGCAGCAGGGAAAGAGAGAGAAAGAAAAGACTATCAGCATCTGCAGCAGCACAGTAGCCTTAGGGGAATAGTGTGAACTTTTGAACCCGGGTGGCAAGCAGTCGCAGCGATGCACAGAGCCTGCTCTTGCCTCGTAATGTGTATACGTGTATGTGTATGTGTGTGTTTCTAGAAAAGCACACAGGGTGCAACTGAGAGAGGAAAGGAAAGGAGAGAGAAGGAGAATGACGAAGACTGGAGGTCATTAACATATCCCTCGCTTCCTTGCAAACAAGCTGCCGCTATCCAAATGTCACAAAATCCATACACTGAATGAACGCCATGAAAAATGAATCTCCAGGCAGATATTCTGACGGATAGATACAGTACATGGCTATCAGAGAAACTCCAAAGAAACTTCACGACTGATGGGCGTTCTGTGACAGGAAGGCCAATCATTCACATAATTCTGGACTGAGTGTAGACAGGTCACAAGTTGGTCAAGCAAGGGGCAAAAGGTCAAGAGTTCAGTATGTGGGCAGGCAGCATGACCACAGGCCAACAAACCTGCAAGGAGGTCGTTTACGCAGACCCAAAATACTGTCCAGGTGCTGCATGCAAATGAGATAAAGTTCATTTAGCAATGTTTTAACATTTTGTCCTTTTAATAACTGTTTTTTCTTTGTAAAGCACAAAGAAACTTGCTCTTTCTCATGACTTAATTTGCCTTCAAACGCATACAAGAGGCCAGTTGGCACTTTAAACATTGCTGATTAACCCCCTAATGGACCATCAATCCGTCAGCTGGCAATGTTTTTCCCTATTTCACCAGCCAAGAGACCCGGGCATGCACTCTCAAAAGCACTTCACTTTATATAGGTTTTTTAAGCTTCAGCCAAAATGACAACATTTAGATTTAATATTCTATTTACCAGCACTGTGTAATAATGTTGTTACTGTGCATTGGCTACTCATATTCTAATTCAAATGAGAATATGCAGCAGCGAGACATAAATTCAAATTGGTTATCCTACTGCATTCTATTGCAAGTAATTGGTTTAGGAAATTGGGTCGGCACAGTAATCACTGACAGTAGTCACATTCCTGCATTCTTTAAATAGGCCAACGCAATAGAAGAAACCTGCCTTCAGTGCCAGTACGGTTTATTGATTAATGGCCAGAGAAATTAATCAGCAACTATTTTGATAATTTATTAATTGTTTGAGTATTTTTTCAAGAGAAAAGGCCAAACCTTCCCTAGTTCTCAGATGTAAGAATAATATGCTGCTTTTCTTTGTCTTATACAACAGAAAACTGAAAATCTTGCATGGGAAAACAAGCAATTTCAAGAAATCAACCATAGGTGACATTTTTCAAAATCCTTTGATTTTTACAGACCAAAAGATTGATTAATTGAGAAAATCATCAAAATAATATTTAGTTGCAGCCTTCCCTGATTATTATCTAAATTAAATGATCTCCAAGACAATTATCATAAATCTAAATTATTAGATATCATAGATTATATACAGTAAATGACCATACTGTATGCAGGAACGTATAATTCAATAACAAACAGATCCTCTCCAGTCCTGATATGAAGAATGGCAGAAAAAAAACATCTAAGTTGTGTTAATAAATTCTACATCCACACCTGAGGAAATACAGACTATACTGTGCATTATGATAAAATCATTATTATTACAAAGAAGAGGGAGACATATCAAAAGCATTATCTTTTTCTGCACGCCTACTGAAACAAAGCTCATCCAGCAGTAATCTGTCATCGCTGCAGCTTCTCAACAAACATCCCCGAGCACCCAGCGGTGCTCCCCCAATCAAAGAAAAACAAACAGGCCATTTCAACTTCATAAACTTGACCTGCAAACAGCACGACAGGGCTTAGAGCCCCACATCTCCGGCTGTCTCCTGGGGTGTGTGTGTGTGTGTGTATGTGAGTAAATTGAGATTCTACATGCCAGAGGGGGAAATCTTGTGCATATATTTGTTTATGCATGCCAAATGTATTGGAATGGCGGAAAGTGTGTGATGAAAAAAAAAATCCTGAAAATGTGTGTGAGCCCCATATAGCACAGAGGGAGAGAGTGGGAGAGTTGGAGGGTGGATAAGGGGGCAGACTAGGCTGGGGTGAGGCTGCAGGCGCGGTCAGGTCACCGGTGCGGTCGGCGGGTGAAACTCAGTTCACATTACCATGCAGACACCCGGGCTAACAATGGAGCCTCCATCTGTTCCTGTCAGCCATTACAAATCTGGTGTCACCCAGTCCGCTGAAGACAACAGGCCACCGCATCTAATCAAACGGCACAGGCTCCTCCTGCGTGTAAAAGCAGCCATCGACTTCACACTCACTCACTCTCTGGTTAGGGAACCGAGAGCAGCAAAGGCAGGCAGTCGATTACCATGGATAATACATTCTCCGAGTCACAAAGTCTCTATTGTGTACAGTAGCCTCAAATAAAATGATGCAATTAAACTCAAGAGAAGAAAAACTTGATTTTCTACCTTCTCCTTAAAGCCAAATGCTATTCTCTAAATCACAAAATTACCTTTCATTTCTGCAACAAAAGCTGCTGATTTCTGCATTAAAAGGAATAAAAGAAAATTCAAATCGTCACCATGGATGATTGTTCCTCCGAAAAATGCCACTGATTTCATTAAGTGGTCATGCCATTATTTTCCACAAACACTCCCTCCTCCATTGAAACAGACCGCCCAGCAGAAAAGTGTGAGCCATCTCTTTCAATTGGCAGTGAACAGAGAATGAACTATGAACTCCACATGCCCTTTTAGTGAGGACACAAGCCATTCACTACGCTAACATGGTTGCAGCAATAAAAAAAAACAGACACAGAAGCTGTGAGGTGTGAATTTGTCCTGCAGAATCAAACAGTATCGTTATTGATCCAACAATAAAATGTTTTCTTTTAAGTGTATTTGTTTAGAGTCGAGGGGCATTTGATATTCAAAGCAAAATGCAAATGAAAGACAAAAGCAGATTCTGGTAGTGCTGCATAATTGGCTATTTCTCACATTTAACACCGACAATGGCGTGACACAATGTTCAAGCTTTAGCAACATCGCTTCCACAGTAACAGACGGCATAGTTTTTAGTTGGGTGTGTTATCGTTATAGCCTTGAGGGAAATTTTTAAAGCATTTTATTGTTTGATTTAGTTTGTTTCCCCGAAGATATCTCGCCTTGCTTATTTTGAAATGAACAATTAAAAAAAAAATGAATTATCATTGTCTTGTGGTCTATCTACCCACCATCTGGACTGATTTGTTGACTCTATTTTTCCAAAGTTGCAGAGACACGCAGCAGTTAATCTTCTGTGGGCAGAGGACTGAAGAGTTCATTAAGACATTTCCAAATAAGGAGATTGTTTTTGACTACATCCAGCTGGCATTAACTACCGGTATCACAAAACGACTGCAAACGGTGACATGTTATTTTTTTATTTTTGGGAAATTCCAAATTAATCCATCTATAACTCAAGAAAACAGCTTAAAAAGAAAGCACAGGGTATAGATGGGCACCTGAAGCAGCCAAGTCAATAATGCCCACCTGCGGCATGTCACGTCAAGGGCTATTAGTTGGCGCATGGAGTCAGAAATACAAAAAGTCTGAACGGGAGGGAGGGCAAGTCCAAGAAGGGAAGATAGAAAGATTGATAAAAGGGAGAGAGGGATGGAACACACATGGCCCCTCAGGTACAGTGTTGTATTTCAAACCCGGTTGTGAAAGAATAGAGGGACTCAAAGACAATCAATCACAGAATTAGCCTGCAGCTACAAAGCCTTCTCTCTGTGTGGGCCGCCTCCACGCCTCCCACAGTCCACCGCAGCTCAAAGGGACAGATCAAAAGCTCAGGATCCGCCACTGGAGGGAGCTCTAGGTCCCCTATCAGACCTTTGTGAACCACTAGCCTGCTTTTTCTTCAGCATCAGGACAGCCTACCTGCACACTGGCCAGGAGGAGGAGTCCCTGATGTCACTGGAGCCATGCAGAGGGGTAGGAGGCCAGCAAGGGAGGATTTCACAGATGTGGTCTGTTTTTTCAAATTAAGAGAGCCAGCAACAATATACAGCAGAAGGGTTTCGACTATGCTTCCTGTGGCGAGGTGAAGGTGTACCGGTGAGGATGGCGAGGGTAGTTTATTGAAACTGCTTTTGTTTAGTTTTCTCAGAGGAATACTGCATTATCTCCCATGACACTGACTCCTCCTTTTACCTTCTCCTTTGTTAGTGCGGAATTCCTTGTACACTGTAGCCTAACACATAATATCGACATGGATGTTTCATAATTAGGGTTAAGATTTCATCTCATTTTACGTGGTTGAAGTAGATGGTATGATACAAATATAATCTGGACTGATGTATTTTTCTTTCATTTGACATGATTTCATAGACATTTAGAAATAGGCCTTTTTGAGATGAGACCTCTGCACTGCGCAAATAGCCTAAGATCACACACACACACACACACACACACACACACACACGCTGCTGTAATTGCCATACAGGTGTCGAAGTAGACATTTAACCGTTTAGAAAAGCATCTTTTTCAAATCACAGGGCTATTTCCATGTATGAAAGTGAGCTTCCATGATCAGCAGAAAGGTTTTTCTTCACACACACACACACACACACACACACACACACACACACACACACAGTTAACTCACAATCAGGGGCTCCATCATCCTGGTAGTCAGAGGCTACCGAGGCATCGTCTGACGGGGCAGAGCGACCCAGGCTGGAACTGCGGTTGTCATCAGAACCGTCTTCGTCCCTAAAGTCCGCTGAGTGTGTGTATGTGTTCATAAAAAATGTGTGAAATAGAGAGATATAAAGCATATGTGAGAGGGTCATGTAACAAAATACTTTAAAAGACTTAACTTTCAGTAGTACATGATAAGCCTTTGTAATCACACACACAGGTGAAGCAACTCAGTGTAGATTAAGTTCTATGTGATACTTTGATTTAGGGTAATTTTACTTACATTGTGGGAACGGGAATTCTTGAGGGTTTCTGTAAAATCAAAATAAGCATATATCTTATATAATCATTTGCACTGAATTGCAAAGCTGACTGTGCTTTCATTGTTCAGACAACTCATCTCCAGTGTTGCTTCAAAAATTCAGCAATTGTTTCCTGCACAAAAGACCACAAAACCACAAGTTTTCTGTACGAGAGCATGTGCCTCTCCTTATCGTGCACTGCAGGCAACACCAGTGGAGCCGTTTCCGGAGCAAACTATCACACTTCATACAATAGTTTTAGATTTTTTGGGGGGAGGGGGGGTTCATCATGCTTACATCACATTAAGATTTAATTATTCTGATCAAAACAGATTATTCTATGAGATCTTTAAAAACTTTTAATAACAACAAATAAAAGAAAGCAGGAAGTCTTTAAGGTGACACCATTAGACTAAATGAGTTCTTCTAATGTAATGCAAACTGTGTTTAAAGCAATTACAGCAACAACTAAAGTTCTTGTGTGGTATTAACAGCAAAAAGTTAGATAATGGTGGCATGGAATTACACTGTTAAAATTGACTAGTAAGCTTGCTGAACACTGATTTAATGCTGCCTCTAGAGGTTGTATCCTACCTTATATGGACGACCCTGAAGTTATTCAGTAAGACTTTCCGTGTCTCTTGAGCACTTTCACTGAGGTCCTCGTCTTGAAGGAGCTCTGATACAAACAGCTCACAGTCTGAAGAGAACAGAAAACTCTGTAAGCGTGGCAATTAACGACCTGGTTTTCCAAGGACACAATCCTGGAGAATTCAAACACTAAAATAAAACATTATATGATCAGGTTTATGTTTGTGAGAGACAAAATCCTCATAATCTGCTCAGATTCTATACAAAGATAAGTCCAATAATTAGGTTTTGTAAATGACAGATCTATCTGTCCTCCCAAAGTCTGATGCTCATTAAATATCATAACTTATTAAAGTAAAATTCAAGATAAAAGTCTGAAATGTTTGAAAACTGATGTGTGCTGTTTTATCCCTTAAATTACCACTTTATAAAACTCATACATCAGACGGACACAACAACATAAACACCTGTAGAATATAATGCATAAAAACTTGTATTTATGTACATTTATTTGATAAATTAAAGCTGAGGTAGGCCGATTCATTTGGAGGCTTAAATTCCATAGTAACTCTTCAGAAGGGCTGCATCTAACGATTATTTTCATAGTTGATTAATCTGTTGAATCTTTTCTCGATTAATCGATTAGTGGTCTCTAAAATGTCAGACAATTTTGAAAAATATGGATCAGTGTTTCCCAAAAACCCAAGATGACGTCCTCAAATGTCTTGTTTTGTCCTCAACTCAAGGATATTCAATTCACTATCACAGAGGAGAAGAAACTAGAAAATATTCACATTTAAGAAGTTGGAATCAAAGAATTTTTTACTTTTGTCTTAAATAATGACTCAAACCGACTAATCGATTGTCAAAAGAGTTGGCGATTAATTTAAAAGTTGACAACTAATAGATTAATCCTTGCAGCTCTACTCTTCAGCATACTGTAATACAAGTGGTCTGACAGAAAACTAGACTTCTGCACCTCCTTATAGCTCTGAGTCTTTGGCCAATCACAGGTCCTTTCAGAGAGAGACAAAGTGTTTCTATTGGCTGTTTTACAAATGAAGATTAGATGGTGAAAGCCTGGTTCAAAAACTGAAAATCCTACCAAAAAAAATGATACTCCAGCATTGGCAATAAGTGCCTTCACTGCAAAGCAACACCAAAAAAAAAAAAGGAGGACGGATTTCTCAAAAACAGAGTCTTAAAGAGTCTGACAATAAATGCAATAAAACGTGTCGATATCTGGGAAGCATTTCAGAAATGGAGAGAAAATGTTGCTAATCCAAGTAGCTAATTTAAGTTTGTATGTAACTAGCTAGAGCCTTGTGCTCATACAGGTCATGTTATGGGGGGGAAGGGGGGTATTTTACTTTACTAAGTTATTTACTAATACTATTGTACTTAACTTCAAACTTGATCATTATAGTAGTTCAACATAGCCAACGGTATAGCAATATTACTGAGTAAAGCAGGACCCATTTTTGTAAAACAGGATGGCCTACATCAGTTATCTGATTAAATTTCTTCATGCTCTCCCACGTTGCACGAACAGACTGACACTATGCAAATGGTCTTCCAAAGGCCCGGTTTGTTGGCCTCGCAGTACATGCAAATGTAGTAAAATACTGTACAGTTTACAGTCCATCGTGGGCGTTGTGAAATGTTTTTTTACGTTCTAGTTTTTGTTTGTACAACTAGAAGTAACAGTTGGTACAACTGTAACAGGTACAAGGATTTTCTGAGCAACAAAATGAAGAATAAGAAGAAAGATGTGACACGTTATTTTTTAGGTTAAGTTTGCTGTCTGTCTGCTCCCAACCAGTAGAATGAACTCATTTGTACATGTAAAATGCCATTTTACATATTAACACTGTAGCATGTAATCACATGCTTGTAAGATACAACTGTACTATTAAACAAAAAAAAACATTTTTAAGAGTAAATAAATTAAGACATTACCGTCCAAAAGCCTCTTAATGTCGTATGGGATTGTCGCCATCCCTGGCTTTCACCGGCCCAACTCCAGAGACTTTTGTTAGCTGACTTTTCAGACCTTTTCTGCACCTTCACACTTCAGTTTTTACTCCACAAGGCAGCCTTTCAGAGTACACCCAGCCTCATATTGTTACAGCTCCATGACAGAAACAAGAGCCTGGCACAGCCTAGTATCGAACCACCTGTGTCCTCTAGCTCTGAAACCTAACTTCCGTGCATGCATCTAGATTTGCACAAAATGGGGTGGAGCAGGTGCACTGATGACAATTTCCTCTGCACTCTGGTTTTATTGACACTGAGAAAACCCCTATGTCTGACCTACAATAACACTGCCAAGAAGAAAGCCTACGTAGGGGGTGTCCCCTTTACATTGAAGAACTTTAGCAAAATCGGAGCCGAGCAAAATTGCCTGTGATAAAGATGAGATTAAACGTCTTATGTACATGCAGGTGTTTGTGGTGAATCACAAAATGAGCAGCTTTATACACTTGAACAACATGAAAATGTAAACTTTGCATTTGACTGGTGAAAATTAAAATAACATCTCTGCCTCTCTTTTTATGCTTTCCCTTGTATATACAGGATGTGTCCATCTACCCATCTCTATTTTTCCATGTCCAGATACATTTATAAGTGCTATAAATAATGCAAATCGGCCATATATTCAACATGGACTCACATGTACAGGTTGGCAAGCATCTGGAAAGTTGAATTGTCCTTGGGCAGTGAATCCCTGTCAGCCAGCTCTGTTGCTGGTCTTTTGCAGTCTGACCTCCCTGCAAAATATCAAAAGTTGCATCAAGCAGAACAGAAACTGAAGACAGAAAGCAGCAAGCCTGCATACTAGTGTTTGGGTTTATGATTCAGTATAACTTTTACATTAAGCAATGGAGTGAACTGTCCTTTCTGCCTCCAGAGTGGACATGGACAAGCCAAGGCCTTTAAACAAAACCAACATAAAAAGTAATGTTTTGGTCATGCCAGTATTGCATTAGTCTGTGCCTCAAGAATTAGGATACCGGATAAATGGTGACTGGTTTAGTATGACCCCGTTTTGTGGTGAAACAAATAATACACACAATTTTACTCTTTAAAACGAAGCCTCAGCCAGTTAGCTTAGTGGAGAGTGGAGTTGTCCGTAACGTTATAGCTACATAACGCTAGGTAACGTAAGCTGTCACACCGCTGCTAACCTGCTAATTAGCAAGCTATCTATAACCGTTGGCCAGGAAATTGTAATTTATCGCCGTTATTCTTTTATTTTAGGAAAAGACGGTTATCTTTGCTTTAGGTCACTGTAGGTACGGTAAGTAAGAGTGCTTACCCGAACCTCATTCAGACGTTAACGGCTTTTTATTTACATTAGACTAACTTGCTTGTAGCAAACGGTTTTCCTTCTTGTAGCTAGCTAGCTAGCACTATCAGCTAACTAAGCGTTATGTGACGTGGTAAAAAAAGGGTTGGCGGCCGTTGACATGGTTACGTTACTTGGCCTCTGAAGGCAGCCGACGTTCCTCCTCTAACAACATTGTTTCAGAGTAAATTCATATATTTACAACTTAATCTCACATTAAAGGTGGGAATTGACTTTAACAAGTGATTCCACTTAATAGGAACACTAACGTTAGCAAAATACGTATTTCACGACTTTTATGCGGTTGCGGCATTTAAGTGCTTAAGCACTTAAATGCCGCAACCGCATATCCTCCCTATCGGTTAATCCAGTGTTAAAATCGTAAATCAGAGTTGTTGTACGTTAAACGATGTTTTTACAGATTATTCAAGTTTTTATTTTATTGCACACGTAGTGGGTTTTTCAACAACTTTAACAACAAAGGTAAAAATGATTTTTTTAAGTGTTTATTTTAATGTGCACGTTACTGCCCATATTGTGGAGATGCTGCCTCCCTGTACCATCTTTTTTTTATTGTAAATTTAAAGTTGTGGTGCATTCACATTTAAGTGATGCATGTTTTGCTGAAAATAAAAACATACCAGGGTCCTGTAATAGAAAGCCAAAGGCATACAGTTGCCTTGTGCATGAAGATAAGAAAATACATGTCCACGGGGATTAAACTGTTTTAGCAAAGCCGTACAACAATGAAATATACGGCTAAATTAATAAATCAGATGTAGCCTACAAATAACACATCTTATCAAATGGGCATCAGAAATGATACCCAATTCACTATTTAAATTACAGTAATCACCACTTCAATGGGTCTTTGATTTAAGCTTGAACACTAATTAGGCTATTTCTGACAACACGTGAATGCAGCTTCACTAAATTGGTCCCTTAACATCTGACAGGAAGGATTTACGTTACCAGTAGAGGGTGAACAGCAACGGGATGGCCTGGACTGGCCTTTACACGGTTGACACTAGTGTAGAGGAGGTAGTAGTAATACTTATAGAAATAGTGGTGAGTCTGACTATCGTCTTATTGATCCTTTATTACTGAAACACTACATGGAAAACCATCAGGGAACCAAAGCTGAATCAGACTCTGCTCGCATGGACAGAATACACCGGATATCAATCAAAAGGCTATGTTAAACTAATGTGTAGTTAATATTACAAGATGATTATTTTATATACAGTATCAGCCACATCAGATATCACACATACACAACATTAATTGTTTTTTCACAGACTAACAGGCCCGAGTATTTTGACAAAAATGGGTCTTAATGCAACATTTTAAAGCAAATCTAAAATAAAAGGCTGTGTACTTGGCACATTGGGTTCAATTATTTAGTTATTTATTTTTACAATTGTTTTGTTCTGCAGTCTAAAGACATGTAACACTGAAGATGACACACAATTAAAAACACAAAAATACCCTTGCTGTTGCATTTTACATTATTATTTATAAGGTCCCTAATCAACAAGGACTTTTAAGAACTTTGTAATTCATCCCATTTACTCTTTTTCTAATTTTCACTGCTGCTTAGTGTAACTTGTGTTACTTAGAGGGGTGGTATCTTAGAAGCCTTTGCTTGGCTTCTAACCTACCCTGCATAATATTTTGCCGTGTATCAAGTCATATCGTTGCTGTTTTTGAAAAACGTGTGAATAGAGCTGGGCAATATATCGATATATCAATATTGTGATATGAGACTAGATATCATCTTAGATTTTGGATATCGTAATATCAAGATGTGACAGAAGTTACTAGTTTTAATAATAATAATAATAATAATAATAATAATAATAATAATGATAATAAATAGGATTTATATAGCGCTTTTCACAGACTCAAAGGCTGCATTACTAAAGTGATGTATATTTCTTACCAGACTGTTCTAGCTGTTCTATTATTTGCCTTTAATCACATTATGTCCACATTACTGGTGAATCATTTTCTATAATTTACTAAAATAAAAGTGTAAAGCTATTTTATTGAAGCGTCAACCAAAGGATATTGCCGCAATATCGATATCGAGGTATTTGGTCAAGAACATCGTGATATCTGATTTTCTCCCTATCGCCCAGCCCTACGTGCGAATAAACTCAACTTAACTATATTTACCCACATAGCACAAAAAGCTGCGGCATTAGCAGAAGTTTCCTTTCAGTGCATAGTCGTATTTGAATCATTTACAGTATTTTTAAGTGTTTCATGTTGAAAGCTTGATATTTCATAATGGTCTCCTTCCCTGTCACTTCTCTACAGGAAGCCCCGAGGTCAGAGTGAGTTGAGTCCCATGTCAGAAGCGTCCCCACGTTGACCTGCGCCTGACTGGCCTCCCAGCAAAAAGCCCCTGTGAAGGTAAGAGGAACTGGGGTCCCCTCCCCTGGAAAAGAGGTTCCCTCCCCTTGACAGCTCCACAGAGCCCCAGCCAACTGCCTGCTGGGTCAGCCCCATATGAAAAGGGAAGCTCTTTGTAATCCGAAAGGGATTACACCACCCAACAATGCACCGCTGAAAGAGCGACAAAAGCCCTGTATCAAACGCAGCTGAGGGGGAGCGAGGCTATGATCTCCCGCTACTACCAACACTGACTCCTCCGCCACCTCTCATCTCCCCAAGAGGCTCCTCTCCCCCTTTAGCATTCGCTGCCCCTGTCCTCCTTCTGCCCTCTCATCTTTAGGATCTGGCCTTTTATCAGTGCATTCCTTTTCATTTGCATTGCGGTGTGGGGAGGGACAGCGGGTCTCTCTGATCTGATAGAACCAGGAGAGAGAGTCAGGAGGATCCTCAGGGCATGAAGGGTGTGTGGTTGAGTGAGTGTGTGTATCCTGCCCTGCAAACACACACACACACACACACACACACACACACACCGCATTGCATTCTCAAGATAGCCAGAAACTCAGAGGGGCAAACAGTGACGCACCCATGCCTGTCTTTCAGGCTCTGGTTGCCTTTGTCAGTTTTCCTCAGAAGGAGGTGATGTAATTTACGGAGATTTTTTTTAAAGATTTTTATTGTTGCTTAAAATTAGTTAAATGAGTTGTTAAAAAAGCTTTAAAATTGTCCAAGGAATGAAGTTGCAGATTATACAAATGCTATTTTTTTTAAAACATGGCAAAAATCACTCTTTAGGAATAGGGGTCACCTTTTCCAATAGATAATATCTCAAGTTGGTGCTTAAATGTGTCCCTGATTTAGACATGTCACAGTATTCAAGCCCTTGATATAAAAAGAAGGTGTTTGGCCTGATTATTAAGGGTCTGTTGTAAATGTTTGTGTTGCTGGAGGAGATAAAAAGAGGTAGTTTGCTTTTCGGATTTCCTCAGAATCATTGCATTCCCAACCCACCCATTGTTCAAACATGTGTCAGTGTAGGGTGGTGTAAGGTGCGCGCAAAGTAAAAAAGTGATGATAGATTGAGGACACAAAAGACAGAAGAGCAAATGTGCAACCTTCAGTCAGCCACACATATTGACTGACTCGGGGAGGTTACCTCAGCCTGTACTCAAATCAATGTTAGCCCTGAGAGCATTGAATAGAAAATCTTTCAAATTGTATTATGTTAGGATATATGAGCCATTTCTAAATATTAATTCAGCATTACTTGAGGTGTCTGTTAAGGATAGCAGTTACAGCTCGCAGTGCGTTGACTCGACTGAGTGATTACATACCTCTATTACATGTGATGTATGAATGTATGAGAGGAACCTATTTTTCATTACCAAGACATTGTCCCTAGAGGCAGTTGTTAAAGAAGAATCTCTAAATTATCCCCGTGGAACAACTGGCCCTTGTCATGAGCTGAGAAGCGAGGGAAGGGAAGGGAAAGGAAAGGAAGGGGAAAACGGAAGCACAGCACTTTTGATAGCAGTGAGATGAACTGGAAGGATGCCAGAAGAGTGTGTCTGCCTGTGCTTGTGATCCTGCACGCCTCTGCCTCTGTCCAGTTAATTGGAATACAAAGCAGAGCGGGGTCGATGAGGGGGGAGGGGGTGGGGGGGGGG
>NC_045753.1:9592175-9646165 GCF_008692095.1 Etheostoma spectabile
TGCTGTCTGTCTACAGCAACGCTCAACCTTCACTGCTCACTGGGAATTGACTGGAGAACCAGCAAGCGAGACCGACACACTGTCACTGGTAAAATGAACTGTCACCTTGCATTTCTCAGCCTCCTGGCACCATCGAATTGGCCGCTTTGAACCATGTGACGTGACACTGATTGAGTTCTGGTCCCCCCCCCCCCATCTTCTTGGCTCTAAAAAGGAAGAAGCCGGTTTAATTTCAAGTGTACAGCCTGCCCATGCAAAGTATCCAGACAGGGCGGCGGGCATTGCTTCCCGACCTATACTGTATCTTTACACCAGACCTTTCATGGGCGCTCGATTCTTCTTCACCACCCCTCATTATTTCATTGTGCTGCTTCGTTACGCTGCCTCTCAGCTCGTCTTGTTTTTCTTACGGCATATAGTCATGGCGGTCTGACAGGCACACAGAGGAGGAAAACTATTAGGGGTAGCCATTTGGATCCTGGAGGCAATCCCAGGGAGTATTAAGATGTTAACCCTGGCCAAGTCACTTGTCTCTCTCAGTTACTATGCTGATGGAGTGGGGAAAGGATGCAGTTGCAGGGGGACCCTGGAGGCCGGGGCTTCAGGTCGGCTGGCGCTTCCAGATCCAATAGAGCCTAAACCCGGATGGGGGATGGTTGTCAAATATGTCCCAGGCTGGGCTAAAAAGAGCCTCAGTGCCATGACAAAGGAAGAGGAGAGTGTGCCATTCATAACTGCTGCATTTCTCCACAAGGCTTCAACAGTGAAAGAACTGTGGAAATTAAATTACTAATGGCAACAATCTACAGAAATAAATAAAGGGTTTTCTTTAGTTTTTTTTCTGATTTCCAACACATTGTCACCTTCTTAAATGCTAATTCAAATTAATAATAATAATAATAATAATAGTAATAAGTATATGAATATCTAAATGCATTGTCATGTTTTACCTTTTAACCTATCAATGTGTGCACCTTGAAGTCTCCGGCTTGTACCTTTTACGAGAGCTGCTACAATTAGTCACGTAATCCGAGATTAATCTGCAATTCTTCTATTTTGATTAATCATTTCATTATTTTCAAGCAACAATGCCAAACATTTGATGGTTCCAGCTTCTCAAATGTGAGACTTTTGCTGCTTTTAATTGTCTGACACTGTGGTACGTTGACTATATTCAGATTTTAGACTGTTGGTTGAAGAAAACAAGACATTTGATGGCGTCACTTTGGGCCCTAGGATATTTGATGTTTCACAGACCAAACGACTAATCGAGATGAGAATCAGCAAATGAATCAATACCGAAAATAATCGTTAGTTTCCGCTCTGCTTCTTACTTTCCAGTGTTGGTCAGCCATTGAAGGCCTTTCTCCCCTTTGATAATAAAACACCATGATGGTTTTATTCATGAAAAGCTCCAGTTTATAAATATATTAGAATATTGTCAATGTTTGGCTCTGTTTCTTACACTTTAACGGATGCTTCTTTTATCTCTTTGTCTTCTCGGTAGAGCTGCAATGATCAGTCAACTAATCGGTCAGTTGTTTGACATGAACATAATCGCCAAATATTTTGATAATCAATTAATCGTTGAAGTCATTTTTTATGCATTTATGGCAGAAAATGCTGTTTTCAGCCTCTCACATATGGATATATATGGCTTTTCTCTGTTTTATATGATATTAAACGGAATAGCTTTGGGTTTGGGACCAAACAAAACATTTAAAGACATCCCCCTTGGACTTTGAGAAACTGGAATGGACATTTTTCACTATTTTCTGAAATTTTGTGAAGCAAACAATTAATCAAGAAAATAACAGGAAGAATAATCGATAATGAAAATAATCGCTAGTTGCAGCCCTACTTATACTAAAGTATGTTTTGTATACCAGCTAATCATATGTTGCTAACCTACTAGCTGTGTTTGATAACTAGCAATAAAAAATGACTCCTCTGTGGCATCTCTCAGATGACCAACCCCCCGTTATCCCATGAATACTGTATCTAGTTTTTCTTTGAAGCCTCGGGACCCTGCAGAGTGACATGCGACAGAGGAACTGGTAGAAAACCAAGGATGTGAGCATGGCAATAGACTTGTAAAAGAGCCTGCAACAACTGCAAGCAGCATGGGGTACAAACAGCACTGGGTTGATCTCAAACAAAATGCAGAGGGAGGCGGGCCGGCTAAAGATGTGTAAGATATCCGAAGAGAAAGAGGATGGCTGCTGTATGTCTTAACAGATCTCGTGTTTGTGCAGTCAGGTGTTTGCACGTAGTTTGTGATTATTTTTGCGACCATAAATGATCGTCCTTCTTCTCCCTCAGTGTCCATTAACCATTCTCTCTTCTCCTTGCCCTACATTCTTCACCGAGAAGGCAAAGAGAGCTACGCTGATCCGAAGGTGAAAAACATCCTCCTCCTCTTCCCCCAGCTGAGCATCTGTCTCCGTGGTGTTGGCTGCAGCACCGACTCTGACACCTCCAGATGGAGAGCCCGCTGGGAGCGCTGAGGTATTGCCTACAGAGATGGCAGGGATCACACCTCTGGAATGAAGTCCCACACTTGTTTTCTGCACCTTTCCTTTTTTCTGTTTTTGAATCTGTCACCATTCACCATATTGAGTGTCACCTCCCCAGTCCTTGGCCTTGCGACTCTTCTGCAAGCTTTTGGCTTTAAATAAAGAAAACGCATGACAACAAACCTCTGAGCCCTTTTCTAATTTACAGTAATGGGCCGTATGGTATTTCAACTGTAACTTCTATTAGTGGAACTGTATTCATTTTTAATGTAGTTGAGGGAGAACTGCATACTCATGCGGATGTATTTCAAATGATTGCGGATTTCAATTTCCTAGAAACGTCTTTTTTTAACAGGCCCTGAACTTAGAACAGTTTTTAGTCTGCATCAACCAGAACATTGACTAAATGAACTATAATGTCTTTAGTCTAAATATTAAAAGCAATACCTGCAAAAGGTATGAGAGGCCCTAGAGTTGACTTCTGCGAGCCACTCTGGTGTCTTGACAGATTGACTCTGCATTCATTTGTGCCTGAACTCTGTGTGAACCTCAGCTTTAGGAAGAAGGGCACCAACAGGCCAGTGCTGCTGGGGCAGAAACTGTGTGTGCAAACCTAACACCCAGTGCAAATATTGAAACTGCTGCCCCTTTACCATCAGATGACACTAGGTGGACAGGTCCGGCAAACGTTTATCTTGAGGTCGAAGCCACAATGACCATTAAAATGTTAAAGTAGCAACTTAGTTCCTCTGATTTTAACAGATAATGTGGTTGTTTAATGAAAATGTATAGAACTCAAATTATGTAAAATACAAGTGGATGTCATTGCAACCTGTGTCAGCTGTCTCCAAGCAGAATTTGGATAACAAATCAAGGGTGAGACCTGGCTCCCTGGAGTTTGTTGTCATGTTTAGAGCCCCTGGAGGTATTTCGAGGTGAAAAGGTCACTGGGAACCACCCCATGTGTTGCGAAAGATTCCTCTTGTCACATTATGCAAGGGGACATGGTGAGAATATTAATGGAAGTGAATATAGGAAAGAAGTTTGTATTGTGATTCAAAAACATTCATATTTACAACAATTTATTACATATATATATATATATTTTTTTTTTTTTAATTAAAAAAATTCCAAAACTTCAAAAGTTTCATTGGACTAAACCCTATACCTGCATTTGTTACAGCCAGGCCAGTTTCTTTTTACATAAACAGCAAATAAAACACTTTTTTCTCATTTGATAAACTTTATTATTACGCTAAAACATCTCAACAGTTGTTGGACAATACCCTGTAAATAAATAGTGCAAAAAACGACACTGAGTACTTCAGTGCTCCAACACAAAACAACATGGACTTATGATAACAAAGGTACAAATACAAGAACTGATTAAAAGACATTTTATAAGGTTTCTCAGAATCCAATTCATCATTAATCATAGAACTAGAAGCACATAAGCAGACAGACATACCCTGTATACTTCACAGTCCACATGCATTTTTCACAGTTTTTTATTTTTTTTTAATGGTGGAAACTGCTCAGGCCCCCACAGTCACATTGTGTGTGTGTGTGTGTGTGTGTGTGTGTGTGTGTGTGTGTGTGTGTGTGTGTGTGTGTGTGTGTGTGTTTCTTTTCAAAAGTCACATCATGGTTCACAGTCTTTTCCTTTTCCCTTTGGAGAAGTGTCAGGGCCGGAGAGTTTCTCCACAGGTGCCGGAGTGTTAACCAAAACGCAGCCCAGTTTCTCGCGTTTCTTCTGCTTCATCCTGCGGTTCTGAAACCAGATTTTCACCTGCGTCTCGTTGAGCTCCAGACTGGCGGCGACCTCCACCCTCCGTGCCCGCGTCAGGTATTTGTTGAAGTGGAACTCTTTCTCCAGCTCGGTGAGCTGCTTGGTGGTGAAGTTGGTGCGGATCACGTTGTGCTGGCCGGGGACCCCGAACTCCGAGTGGACAGCTGTGGAGAGAAATGGATGAGTGAATGGATGAAAACATGGAAGTCATGGAGCTGGAGCTGTGAATGATATGACATGTGAGAATGAATAGAAGCATGTACAAAACATTAGTTGCCAAATAGAACAATTGGGCTTCATTACATCAGCTGAATTGTATTTTTACGTACTGAGAGTCAAAATTACATTCAGACGTCTATTATTCTTAAATCTGTCTAAGGATGAACAAACCTGTTTTAGGTGGATTCCGCTTCACTTTCATCCAGTCAAATGTTTTAGAGGTTTCCTCCACATGGTCCAAATCATTCTCCCTACTTTGGGGCGGTAACCTTGTGTAAACACTTTCTGGATATTCTTGCTGCCTCTGATCTCCGTTTCCAAAATGTAGATACTGGCTGCCTGTTGCGACTCCAGGTCCACAACTGTCCCCGGTGTAGGGAGCCATGTTTGTTCCGAGGGGGGAGACTTGCGCATGAATGAAGCTTCGGTCCTGCTCGGGTGCGAGGCCGTACTGGTGATGTCCGTACTCCAGAGGTGAGCCATACATGCAGTTTCCCGGTGTTGCAAACTGCAGATCCAGGTTGACGTGTGTCTGGTGGGGGTGCAGAGGGAGGCTCGGGGTCTGGTGTGGCGCAGAAGTTGAAGCAACTAAACGCCCGTCCGGCGCGTAACTATCACTTGTTGCGCACGAGTTGGACGACATGTATCCATGGTTTAAGTTGTGGTATCCGGCCTTGGCACTGAAAATGTTTGCACCCCGGTTACACACGGGGTAGTCTAAGTAGGAGTTCATCCTTGGGCCTATTGTTTGTTCCCAACTGATCAAGACTGAGCAGTCATTAATCGGTGCTCCCTTTGCCCTAACCTTCTAGGTAGTATGTCAAAGCTGTAAAACTGCCTTCCACCCTCATATCACCTTCCTGACACACCATGTGACCCGCTAAACGCCAATGGCAAAGGACCTCCAGCACTCTGTCAAGTCTGCGCGCTCGTCCATCAAATGGCTCGCATTTACATGACAAATGCTTCAATCAAACTCACCCATCCATCTGATAAGAACACAAACATCAGGACACAGTTTCAGACAGTGTTAGCAGAGCTGATCATGAAAAATGAATGGCAAAAAACATTAAAATAATGACTATAGGCTAACATAATAACAGTGATAAGATGAAAAGTAGCTCATTATAAATATTATAACAATGGCATCCAAAAACTATAAAAGAGGACACACATTATACATTATTATTGTCAAAGATGTCAAATGTTATGCCATATTTCCATGTTGTATGTCACTTCCAACTGGTCACTTATGTTTCATGTAGTATGTGTGTTGTGTGCAATTCCTGACTGTGTCTTTAGTGTACTGCTGTGTTTTATTGGCTGTATTGTTTAAGTTGATGTGCAGCACTATGGACCAAGCTAAATTCCCCCCTTGGGGACAATAAAGTATTTTATCTTAAAAGCAAGTAATACAAAATATTAACATCTAGGTATTATTTCATCATATAAATGTCTTGATTTAAAATGGATGCTGTTTTATTTATTTTTGTTGAGCACTTATTTAGCTTCATTTTAAAACTTGAGAAAGAAAAATATCGACATTAAAAACTCGCTGTAAATTAGATTAGATTAGATTAGATTATACTTTATTCATCCCACGACGGGGAAATTTGTATGTATGTATATAAAATGTTGCTTAAATTGGCTTATTACCAAATCGTTTCTTCGGCCTCTCGTCGCCAGACTCCAAAGCAGCGCAGTGAATCCAGTGATCCATCATGCGCTCTTTTTACAGATTGACAGCTTGTGTGGCCCTCTTTGCCCATATAAGAACAAAAGACGCATTTGAGAACCATACAGACTTTTTCTGCTGGCTTCTTTTTAACATCAAGACTAAAATATAATAGATTTTAAAAAAAAAATTTAAAAAAAAAACCTCTCACACATCCATACTCATCCCCTGTCATTGAGTAAGAGTTGATGTGATGTGTTAGACCTCAAGTGCTAATTTATAGGCTACTTTTAACCATAAACGAGGAAAGTTGCCATTTATTTCAACGTTTTTGCTGCATTACAGTCGTCATATTGTAGAGGAGTATTTACTGTGGAGAGTCTGGTGGGGGAAATCTCAACACATTGTATTTATGTATGTAGCTGAAATAACAGCAGGAACATTTAAACCTAAAAAAGGGCTGCATGTCTATATTAAAAAAAGGCGTGAAAGTTAACCCATTATAATTGGGGAAAAATTTATAATGGTGTAAAAATACAAATAAATACGAGTTGAGACGAATATATCATAAAATCAATAAATAGCTACATGCATGAGGACAGATCTTCCATAAATTACATGGAAGGTTGTTTTGTGGAGAGTGGAGGAGATCACATGTTTCTGCTACAGATGAGTCAGTTTTGGAGCTTGCATGATTCTGTCCTGAGTGCAGCTTAGTGAGAAAAATGAGCCGTTGAGATCCACATTTGGGTCTGTTGTGCGTGAGGTGGTGTGCGTGTCGTGCTGCGCATTAAACTCATGCGTGAAGCCTGGAGCTGCATATTTGGAGTACTCCGCCGGGTACGCTGCCTGGGACTGGAGGTGTTGTTGGGACTTGAGCGGAGGGGAGGCCGGCTGGTAATCCCCGCCCAGATGGACATAACCCAGGCTCGACAGAGTGGGGCTGCCCGGGGCGGAGGGGGAGGACGGGGGGGTGGCGGCGAGGCCCTGCACCCTCTCGTCCTTCTTCTGCTTCATCCTCCGGTTCTGAAACCAAATCTTGATCTGCCTCTCGTGGAGGTTGAGCAGGCTGGCCATCTCCACCCGCCGCGGCTTGCACAGGTAGCGGCTGAAGTGGAACTCCTTCTCCAGCTCCACCAGTTGCGCGCTCGTGTACGCGGTGCGCGTCCTCTTGGAGGCCGGCGGGGTCGCGCTTGGACACTTCTCGTTGACGGCGCAGTCTGTGGAGACGAACAGTTGGAGAAAAAAGGGAAAGGTTGAACAGGTTGTATTGACTGAGGGGAAGCAGTGACTGGGAGGTTTGTTTTAATTCTTTTTATTATTCTCAGTCATCTTCTCTACCTGATTCCAGTCCGCACCTTGTTTACTCTCACTTTCCTGTTTTATTAAATGCTTCTGTTGTGTTAAACTTAACACGCACGCTCAGCCAACCTAACCTGTTTGAATAAGAGTTAAATACGTTAATAAAAAAATAGAAAATAAGCGTAGGAATAAAAAAAATACTAAAGAAGATTGTAGGAAATTAACTAAGAGGTATGGTGGTGTATGTGTTTTAGTGTTATAGTGTTACAGTATGGGATGTATAGGGGGATATTTCCAAAATGGTGACCAAGAGTTACTCGGTTGTAGGACTGAGTGGCTGATTTTAGACATTTTATTAGAGTTTTTCCCTTTAATCAATATTATGAGACACATTAATAACATATATATATATAAAAGGACAGATTATCATAAGGTCTTATAAAAGGTAGCCTTTATTTAATGAAGGGATGTAAACTGACATATTTCTAATTTTTCTGATATTTTAATTGTTTTGTGTTTTAAACTCCAGGCCTTTATAAAAAAAATAGTACTATGTTTTTAAAATTCTAACTAAATGATGTGATCTTAAAATGAACCTGAACCTGAGTTCATGAATATCTACCTGCTCTTTTGAAACTGAAAAGGAGAAAATATAATTTCCTCGATTAATAACAGTGGACATTAATGAGAAGGCTTGGTTTCAAAACAACTGCTGCCTCTGTCTTTACAGACCTGCGAGTCTCGTGCCTGGAGTCGGACTTGAGTGTCTGGACTCTTTCATCCAGGGGAAAATCTTTTTGCTCACAGGGAACTTGGGGTTTTGCTGTTTTGACCTCCTGGGAAACGCGCGCGCAAACGTCTCCACTTGAGCCAGTGGTGGGTGTGCGGCTGCGCACCCGAACCCGCCGACATCCTCCACCAAGGACTCGCTGAAGAAGAAGTCGTGGTGCTTCTGGGGGTTTTGGGTCGCGCTGGTTTTCTGCATTTCCATTAAATGTGCACCTTTGACCCTCTGACGGAGCGCTGGCAGCCAAATGTCATGGCAGGTTTCCAGAGAGCCCTGCAGCTTCGGGCCTGAGAGGACGCAGAATAAAGACGGAGACAGAATCAGGGAGGAGACCACACGATCCATCTTATCAACTCAATAGTATGCTGACATGAATAGCAAGCCTCTCCAGGCCCGAGAGGCCACGGAGAAAATCAGAGTTCGTGATAATAAACCCTCGAGAAAACACCAAATCAAGGATGAGCTTGTAAAATCTGAGCAGAAATTCAACATTTTTCCTTTTCTTTACCCCTAACAATTAGTGTAGACCTCACTGGCCTACAACGAGGCTCATCGTATTTTTCTTATTTTGTTTAATTGCAGCTAAAACAAATGAAATATAATAATTTTAGATTATAGAACAAGGTTATTTCCTAGGACTTTTGTTCGTCTTAAAAAAATATTCACAATAATGGCAACAAGAACATATAAAAATAATAATCAATCTACGCATAAACAAAGGCCCAAAATTAGAAAATACATTTCATAAAAATACAAAATTAAATACCTTACTTTTACCCTTTTTTATAAATAGTGTTTTCCTGAGATTACATTATTACACTAGGCCTGTGCGTATTAATAAGGAACAGCCTATTATTCACTTAATGGATGGTCCTGTCTGCAGCATTTTCGAGGGGAAAAAAATGAAATGTAACACAATCTACTAAAACATCCATCCATCTCCATCAAACACAAAATAATACAGTCCGTGGTGCAGCTGCAGCTTTTTTTTGTTTCTGCCCTGAACTGAAACTAAACGCGATTTAAAGAAGCAGAAATAACCCACCGTAGCCTATTCAATATCTTAATTAAATTTAAGTCAACAGAACAGAATTATTTAGCAGCAGTTTTAAGGGCGAAGAGAGAAGAAGAGGGAGAGAGAGAGAGAGAAGCAGAGAGAGAGAGAGAGAGAGAGAGAGAGAGAATAAAGTCTGGAGGCATGCAGCTTTCTGAACTCTGGTTGAACCGCGGCTGCTGGAGTCAGGCTCGTAAATCATAAAGACACATAACCCAGTCCGCGGCTGCATTACCTCCACAACCTCCATTCATCCCGCACTGGAACAATCCTCGCGCAAACAAACACACGCAGGCTTCCTCTCACCTTTTTTTTTTTTTCTTAGCTCTGACTTGGAAAAAAAAAAAAACAGCAACCTCCCCAGATTAGAATAATCCTGCAGAGGAAGCAGCAGCTCTGATGGTGATGTGGCTTCGCGTGCCGGCGGGGTGAAGCAGAGTGGACAGGGTTCCTGCAGCTCACACCGCCCTGCACACAGCACACAATGTCAGCGCGCGCGCGCGCGCGCGCGCGTGTGTGTGTGTGTGTGTGTGTGTGTGTGTGTGTGTGTGTGTGTGTGTGTGTGTGTGTGTGTGTGTGTGAAAAGAAAAACCCCTTCTGCTGATCATGCAAGCTCCCTTTCATACATGGAAATGGCCCTGCGATAATAAAAAAAAAAAGAAAAAGAAAAAAGAGAGACGCTTTTCCATACGGATAAATGTCTACTTTGACACCTTTATGGCAATTACAGCAGCGTGGAAACCCTAAAAGCATTAAGGTGGCTCAAGAGAGGCAAGAAAAAGGCTGAAATATGTTGGCACTGAAGCCCACGTTAAGTGGATTTAGATAAGGAAAACGGTCTGCTTCCCATCACCACTGGAATCACCCACACACGGCGAGTTGGAAACTGTATTTTCACAGTGATATGAACACACAGACATCTTTATTTTTGTGTCCTGGGAACGTGTCCAGCGCGTTTATAATAAATTTAAACCTCCCTTCTAGATGCCAGCAGAGATGCCATAAATTAGCCCGGGCAAAGAAAGCGTTCCGGATCCAGTGTGGAGTGGTTTTGTCTTCTACACACTCACATACAGAGTGCATTGCGTCTTGTTTCCGTAATGAGATTTTCTTTGTTTTTGTTTCTAATTGAAGTGAGTGAGTCGTTTTAAAGCACTGAAGAGGAGACAGACAGTGGTCAGCAGCAGCGTCCATCACAAAGTTCCTTAATGAGGCCCCGGCTTGGTTTCCATGTGGCCCTCAGCAGACTGCTGCACTGGATCGATCGGCGGTGCTTTGATGTCTCATCTTCATGTTTTGCTCCATCGCTTTGATTGGCTCTGAAAGGTAATATTTAACTGAGTATAGCGTTAATTAATGCAAATGAACATCTTTGATCTCTGAGTCGTGCAACCGTCGACCCAGAGACAACTGGACCAGAGACCAGACCTATATGTGGTGTCCAAAAATAAAAGTTTTATGTAGTAAGCTTCTTGATTTAAAGGTTGCAGAGTGAGACTTTTTATTTAGTTTAATTTTTTAAAAATTAAGTAAAATGGATCTCAAAACATAGTCCCTCAGTGATGAACATGACTGAAACCGATGCAGTCCAATGCGCCGTGCAGAATGCTGCAGGAAAACTCACATAAATCTTACTTACTGGACATTTTCAGGAGCTTTCAGCCACATCCTGTGGGTTTTATGGACGCTGTAGTTTCAACAGTTCTCACTTAAATATTATGTAAAGTGTCAAATTATAACAGAGTAACAGTAAGTTATCTCTGGACACTTTACAGAAAGAGTATAGGTCTAGAGTAGACCCCGGTCTATGATTAACAAAGACCCAACAATTCCTAACAGGAGCAGCTTTTGGAGCCACAGCGGAGAGGAAAGACCTCCTCTAAGAGGCAAAGACCTCGGGCAGACCATCTCAGGCAGACCCTCTCGGGCAGACCATCTCAGGCAGACCCTCTCGGGTAGACCCTCTCAGGCAGAGCCTCTCAGCCAGACCCTCTCAGCCAGACCCTCTCAGGCAGACCCTCTCAGTTAGACCGTCCCAGTTAGACCATCTCAGGCAGACCATCTCAGGCAGACCCTCTCAGCCAGACCCTCTCGGGCAGACCCTCTCGGGCAGACCCTCTCAGCCAGACCCTCTCGGGCAGACCCTCTCAGGCAGACCCTCTCAGGGACCACAGGGACGACGGAGCTCCTCCATGCTGCTGATGAAGACATGCTAAGCAGCTTTAAGTTCTGGAAATGTCCTCTCATGCTTTATGGAGGCTGTGGTGTTGAATTGTAATACATTATACTGAGAGAGGTTTCTAATGTTGTGTCCTCCCTAATCACTGCATGTCAATAAGTATTTAGTACAACTTTGATATACTTATTTACTTTTCTGCATAGTCTATAGTCCCCTACATTTATTTGAAACTTCATTAGTTACTTTTATATAAAATATGAGATGATGCGGTACCATATTAGCCTAATTTATCTCGAGTTGGCTCCACATTGTCGAACTACATTGAAAAGTATTTGTTGTTGTGATAAAAACAGAATATAATGTAATGCATAATGAGTTATTCTACTTTTGATACGTTGTTTTGCTGATTATACTTTTGTAACATTTTGAATACATGACGTTTACTTGTATTGGAGTGTTTTTTGATTGTTGTATGTCTACTTTTAATCAAGTAATTGCCCTGAAGTACAGTACTTGGTAACTTAAACTTGCATCAGTTCCTGTCTGAGCTCTGGTTCTGTGTGTGCTCAGCCACGGACGCCCATCAGGGGCCCATCAGGGGCCCATCAGGGGCCCATCATGGGCCCCAGGTACAAGAAAACAAACATGTAATGAAGTACTTTTAGATTGTTGTATATCTACTTTTAATTAAGTAAAGGCCCTGAGTGCTGCTCCTACCACTGCATATAAGTACCATAAATCTCTCTGATAGCCTACAGTGCTCTCACAAAAAAACCTATATAAGAAAATCAGGAATAATGTTGGGGCGGTTTGGATTCCCCAAATCTTTTAGGGGTTTTAAACTCCTTTAATTTTGTGTTTGAGCAGCAAATTAAAGGAGCAAACTTTCTGTTACTGTCTTTCATTCTGTGAACTCCCGCTGCCTCAGAAAAGCCCAGAACAAACGCAAAGATCCATCTCACCCCGGACCCTGTCTGGGGGAACCTCTGCCCTCGGCCAGACCTTGTTCACGACAAGTAAACACAAACACCCAGAAACCAGTTCTCTCCAAAACATCTGCACGTAATGCTACTTGCGTTTGAACGATTAATTGTGAATTGTGAAGTGAATGCCTTGCTTGGGTTTTCACTTAGTCTTTTTTTACTTCTTTAAAACCTACCACTTTTATTTCATAGGGACTTTTCGAGGCTCTTTTATATTTATTTATTCCCCT
Organism: Etheostoma spectabile; assembly: GCF_008692095.1. Taxonomy (NCBI): domain Eukaryota; kingdom Metazoa; phylum Chordata; class Actinopteri; order Perciformes; family Percidae; genus Etheostoma; species Etheostoma spectabile. The sequence goes on from NC_045753.1 coordinate 9,604,910, forward strand.
GTTTTGCACTGATGTACAATGACAATCAAGACTATGCCATTGTTTTTTATAAGTCCCCCCCCACCCCCCCCCCACCCACCCATGTCTGGGCTGAGCCCCCCAAATTTACACACGTGGCTCCGCCCCTGATAAGTGCTGCTGTCTTAAGAAAACCTCTAAATCCTCCAGTGATGTATGAGGCAGCCGGAAAGAGAGGAAGAGGAAGATGCAGACTGACATGAGGAGTTAGTGTACAGTGTGAATATGAATTATTGTTTGATCCCTGTGTGGCCTGCAGTGGGACAGTTATTATTCACATAGGACTTTATCCCTGAGCTGCACTTTACATCCCGCCTCCATCACCACGGCGAGCTCCACATTCTTCAGGCTGCCTGTCGATCTGTGATGGACATGTAACCCCCACCCTCTCCCCCCCCCCCCCCCCCCCCACCCCTCCATTCAGCCTGCCGGCCTGCTGACAAACCTCCCCTGTCAATTAGCTGCAGAAACCACGTGTCCACTGGAGAGGAGTTATAGCTCTGGATTAATTCAAACACAGTCGAATCCACAGTAGAAGCAAAGTCCCACAGCTAACATGAGCAATAAAGTAAAACAATGCATCATAATAACGATAAATGACATGGGCCTCCAGTTTGAATAAAAAACAAACGGGTTTGAAGAGCGAAAAAAACACTAAAGAAAATTTTCTATATCAAAATCAGAATCAGTAAGAAATCATCAGTCTATTTTAACTAATAAATACGATATAAACAGTATATAAACACGCAACAAATGGTTTTAACACACTATAATGTAGTTATTAATCGGTAATTAATGTGTTTGTCATCAAATATAACTCCTGAAGCGGGTGTATGATCAATTATAACATAGTTCGTATGAAGATTATGTTGTAATAATGTAACCTAAAAAAAGTCTTCGTGGGAGAATTTAATAGCTGACAGATACTGTACATTAATAAACACTTGAAGGGGGTAAATGAAATAGTTTAGAGTCTACTTTCACAGATAACTACTTCATAAGAAAGACTTATAATTATAATGTTAGAAGTGGTTTATAGACACGCTACATCAATAAACACTTAAAATGTCCTTATTTATATCTGCTTAAAACCTCATTAAAGTGCCTTATGATTAATTCATTTACTGGTTGTTTTCGCCTCATGCTCACAGTAAAGTGTCTCGGATTATTCCCTCAAATCAAAAGCAAACTCACCCTCTATTTGCTTATCGTCACAGTTATAAAAATATTGAATTAACTTACTTTTTTCATCTTCTCTCCAGAGTCTCCGTCCAGTAAAAGCCTGTTGGAGCCGTTTGTTGAGGATCTCTCCTCACATTTCCCTGGAAAAGTAAAACTCCTCCTCGGCCAAACAGGCAGCGAAGTGCAGTGAAACGAAGATAAATGGTGTGCCGAACAATGCCCCGCATTGAGGGGCTTGTCCCGCAACCTTCACAGATGTCATATTCTCCAGTAATGTGCAGCTAAAAGAGAGAGAAAAAGGGAACACTTCAACTATCGCATGGACTCTGGTGAGGGCCTGCAGCTCTGCGCGTGGACGCTCCAACACTTGAAAACGCACGTTACGAGGAAAACAGAAAACCCCCAAATATGCAGCATTATTTGCCATGAAATATATGTACAGACGCCCAGAAATCAATGAGTGTTTTCTCCTCGTGTTTCTCTTCCCCTCGAGGTGAAGTGGCATCACCTACATACTCCCGAAGACGCGAATTTGTGGCTGCTGCTATATTTACACAAATTCGGATCTACAGGGTATACATAGATGACAGGTTGTCAGCCTCTGCCTGCACGAGGACAGCAGCTGCAGCCTCCTTAAACTGTTAAACATCTAAATAACAACATCCACATTAAGGAAGCTTTTCCTTTTTAAAACGTCATCATATGTAAGGGATCTCTTTCTAATGATGCACCCTTTATAAATGGGTTATATCTTACTATTAACTGCTTTATTAATGTTATTAAATCATTCAGATCCGTTATGAGACAAAAACACATTCTGGGTTGCCAGGTTGTGAAAAAAAATCCATTTCCATTGCATTGTGTATCCATGTCTGTTAGGTAATAATACAGTAATACATGTTGGTTATCCATTTATAAATGCTCTGGGGTTATTACTTTCAGTTTAGCCATCAAGTCTGCCGTTACAAATGCTTATACGTCTTTAATAAAGTGGTTTTAACCTTTCATCCCAGAAGTTGTTATTATGCTTAGAAAGGAATTATAAAGCATGCTAAAAAAACACATCCCAATTTGGTCAGATATAGCCTATTTAAAAACTACATGACCTTAAATAACTTGGTGGTCATTATAACCGAGTTTCATCTCTCTTCAGGCTCTGGTGGAAGAAGAATTCAGATTTTCTTTTTTACCTTATTAACTTAAGCAAAAGTACCAAGACCCCAATGGAAAAATACTCCATTACAAGCTAAAGTTAGGGTGACCACCCGTCCCGCGTAGCGCGTGCGCGCACAGCGTTTGAAAGCCCAGTTCACCGTCCCGCAAATTGAGACCGTGTCACGCATAATCAATGCTTGCTCAAAAAAAAAGTTGGTCGCTCTATACTTGAGACCCGAGGCAGCCAAACGACATGGGCTCGTTGACATGAACTGCGCCGGTAAAGTAGACAGAGCAGGCGGCCGCACCGGGGGTGGGGGGGGGGACACTAAAAAGCTGCGGTAAAGTCGGCAGTTTCCAGCCGATTCCAGAACAGGAAGTGACTTTAACCTATGGTGCGATTCCGATTAATAAATAATCAGACCCACATATCAGCTGGAACAGTCTCTAGTTTTAATTGTAGCTCTCAAAGTGCTCTACATGCGATCTGATGACTGATTTTAATTACAACACACTGGAGATGATCTGTGATCTGAACGGATTTAGTCTCTCTGACTTCTAAACGTCACTATCAGCCAGAATGTACAGAATATGTCTTTATCAGACAATAGTTAAAATCCCTCCGATTCGTTGTCATGACAGCGGGCACGTGCATACCAGACACTGGGAAGGGACTTTTAGGAACGCGCTTTCTCAATTCAAAAACTGGAGAAAAGAGCCCGAGTCTGAGCAGTCTGAGACCCCCCCACCATCAGTTAAAAGAGAAGGTGGGTACAGGAAGACTGGGAGAACTCTTTAGTTTTAAACTGTTCCGTGTGTTGAGCACCAATTCCTGTAGTCCTATAATTTTATATATATGTATTTAAAGTGAATAAATTGTAATGAAAAAAAATTAAATAGCTAAAGTAAATCGAAGTGGAAGTGCATCTGTCAATTATAATAATTGTATGAGATTTCAAAATATTAATCTTTATTTAGAAAATACACGGTTCTATTCATGAGCTTACATCAGCAGTTACACATGTTCAGGGGCATAGGGCATTATTAATATACTATGCAAGGTTGAGAATGGGTAAACCAGTATTAGTGAGCCTGCCCGTGGGGGGGGCACCGCTTCGCCAGGCAGTGTCCCACATTGTCCTCAGAAACATACCACTTGTCCCCCCTTGGGCTTATTAGCAGGTGGTCACCCTAGCTAAAGTACTGCATTCAAAATCCTGCTTAAGTAAAAGTAAAACAAACCACTTCACGTATCAAAAGTAAAAGTACTTGTTCTGCAGAGAGGTGTCCCCTGAGAGTGTTTGAGTGTCTACAGCTGGAGCTGCTGCAGGTGGAGCTGGTTTGAACTACTTCAGGCTGCAGTTAGCTATTTTAGTTCAGGGGTTCCCAAACTCGGGGCCAGGCCCCTCCTAAGGCCTGCTCGTTGGTGTTTTTGTGATATATTGAATAATTTGACCTCGTTGGGACTCATCTTGTTATTTAAACAAAACAATTTGAGAGGTTTTGAGTGGGAATCGTTGGTCTCGTTGTAACTGGTCACACAACCCACGAAGTGCGTGATCTTTAAACTTTAAAAAAGGAATCCTCCTTTTTATGTAAAATTTTAAATCTGAAAAGTCACTGAAACAGGCTTTCAGATAAATGTTGTGTATGAAATAGTAGACCATAAAGTATCATAAAATAGAAATGCTCAAGTAGTCAATACTCGATGTTGACTGAATACACTTTCCTCTGAGCTGCTTTAGAATAATAGAAATCCAGTCTGATCATCAGACTCAAGGACCTGAACAAAAAGGCGGCTCCACCCTCAGAGAGAGGTTCCCTCTCGGCTCAAAGTATTCTGGAGTCAACTTCAAGGCACAGGCTAAAATACTGTATTTTTCCTCTTTCTTAATCTAAAAGTATACAGGCTGCAGATAAATGTAGTGGAATAAAAAGATGCCTCTGAAATGGTGGACTAAAAAGTATAAAAAAATGGAAATACAAGGATCCTACAACTAGCTGAAAATGGCACCAAAGCACTCATGTACACAGCTGCTTTATGGAATAATAAAGTGTGTATGGAGTGGGACCTAGACCTTCTCTCTGTAAACCGTCCTGAGATATCTTCTGGTATGATTTAACACTATAAATAAAAATGAACTGAATTAAAGTGAGAAGGAATCTGATCAACAGCCTAAACGAAAAGGCAGCTTGTCCAAAGAGAGTTTCCCTATCAGCTCAAAGTGTCCCGGATTAAAGGTTCATTCCGCCCACTCAGCCTGGACAAAGCTACAGAGATAACTAATAAACACGCCCGGAGTGATACTGGTGTTTCTGTGTTCTGCTCTACATGCTCCACATGATAAGAGTCCGAGCAAGGGGGACGAGGGAAAAACCCATCCATCATCAGCCGGGCCGGTCTGAGGCGCCCTCTGCTGGCAGCACATCCGCACTACATCTCCCCACTGCACGCACACACATCCGGCCAGATGTTGGACACATTCAAAGGGACTTTTAGTTTCATGTGGTTCAACGTTATGATTACATGGATGCGTTAACATCCACGTGCGATGTGGCGAGAATTTTATTTACATGTTATTTTACCTTTTTTATTCTAAAAGAAACACATCTTCTTCATTTACATTTAACTGTGGGACACATTCGGAAAAGCTGCATCGGTAAACAGTGATTAAATAGATTTAGTATTTAAATGATGACCCATACACGGTTAAAGATATGTGTTTGTAATGCTTTATGGGGGGGGGGGGTCTGGTTTATTCGCTGTACATCTCGCACCACGTTACTCAAAACGAGTCTCGCTGTAAAGGAAACAAAAGAGGGGATTCTGTTCCATTTACGCAGCTGGTTTTTTTACATTGATTTAGCACCAAATCCGCAGTATCTTATTTTGAAATATATAAGAAATAGAAGCATTTAGTATATCATCTCGAGTGCAACACAGCACGACTCCCCCCCCCCCCCCCCATCGTGACAGTGCAGAGTGTGGCAGCAGCGCGCTTCCTCCTCCTGGAGCATCTGCGGCTGCAGATCGTCTCCTGACCCGGCGATGATCCCCGCCGCCATGAATTATTCATGGATACAGATTACCCCTATCAATATGCAATACTCATTACGCTGGTTAAATTGCCACTTAATAGTTATGAATATGAGGAAAATGTCTGGGACACATATAGCCCACCACTGGTTTTAACTTTTTTTTTTTTTTTTTTGCACCTGAAATGAGTTTGAAAAGACTTTGAAAATATTGCACAAGTCTCATATAACCTTTTAGTTTTTTCTGGGGATAATGTCATTAGGTTTAAGAAGAAGAAGAAAAGCAGCAGACACATAGCCTGCAGATGTCCAGATGTTAAATCAGTGGAGCCTGCGTCCAGCTCAGGGATGTCCGACACTTCACCTTTGGCCGCGCGGTGACTTCGGGACAGTTCGGGATGAATCGCCTCAGGACTTCGCTCAAGTTCGTTGCGTAAAGCCTCCAAATAGTCTTTAAATCTTTAAGTCTAAATGATTTCATAATGAGATTCGGGGTTTTTTTTCCACAAAACATTTTTGTGTTGGCAAATTGAATCACTTGTCTTCTTTCTTTTTATTTTAATGGGAGAAACCCTGATGAATTCTGCACATTGTTGAGCAGAAACGAGCCTTTAAAGCGTTTTTTTTCCCCGACGTTTTAATTAAAAAAAAACATAAAAAGTGTCAAATAATTGGAGTTTTTCTGCGTTGGAGAAATGTTGAAAACATTTTTTTCTGAAATTGTAGCAGCAGTTAGTTAGGAAGCAGAAGCTTAAACTTAACAATTTAAAATAAACTGTCTAGCAGCCCCAGTATTTCTTTATAGAAAGCTGTTTTCCAAATTGCCCATGCAGCATCTTAAACTAACCAAACCTAACTGGTCAGTTTCCTCCCCTGCTCCAGTCCAGCCTTTCCAGTCCCATCCACGCAGTTAAGCCGTCACTTTCATTCAAGGTTGTGAATTATATAGTACATTGTCTACTCCCCAAAACCATAAAACCAACTTTATGGACCTCACGTGACTTTTCACAGTCTGTAAGTAATATAGGTCTATACAATCTTTGGTAAGAGGGGATTTTCAACTTCAGCCTTTGCTTATGTACCTGTAAGCCAAAGCCACTTTGTGTTTGGGGGGATTTTATCACCAACATGTTTCCCACAAGGCAAACACGCATCTCGCTGCAGAAGAGTCAGAGGAGGTAAGTTTGAAATAAAAAGTTAGATATTTCTGTTAATTATCTGCTGCAAAGAGCCAAAAAAAAAAAAAAAAAAAAAAAAAAAAAACGTCGCCTAAAATCTTTGTTGTTCTGGTGACACTGGTATACTTCTAACAAGTTAATCATCAGTGTAACTCGGCTCAGAGGAGACGCACAAGTTGTTACGCAGCTGCTTTGACCAAAAAAATAACAATAAAACTGATCTGAATTTTGCATTTCTTCCAATTGATATGACAGTCGAGACAAAGCAATTGAGAGAAACTTTTATTTTGAAGCGCTATGAGTTCACTTACAAATACAAAAAGCTTATTGGCGAAAACAGCTCACATCACTGCCTATCCACAGAATAACCTTTGCACTAAAAATTCATCACATTGACAGGTTGAATACATTTGCATTGCTCATAATTATTCTAAACAATATTAATAATAATAATAATAATTATAATAATTATAATAACACAATTTCCTAAAGCTACACACTGGCTTGAAACTTTATGGATCTGGCCACAAGATAACCATCAAAAATAGCAGTAAAACTTCCACTAAAGCGCGTTGAATGGCCCCGGAGTACATGAGGTTTACATTCAATGAAGAGCAGCATATGGTTTGGAAACTTTTTTTTTTTTAACTGTACAATGAATTTACTCCTGTTAGACCGTTAAGAAGTCACAATAAAGAGCTCAAGTTGAAACACCTTCGAGAGAGAGAGAGAGAGACAGAGACAGACAGAGAGAGAGGGAGGGAGAGAGAGAAAGAGAGAGAGAGAGAGAGCAAATGCATGAACAGTCAATACCCCCAATAATATTTACATCTTATTTTTCCAAATAGGACATCTAAGCTATCATAGAACAACAACAGGAAACTAGAAATGGCATTTTTAAGACGACAGAATACTTCTTTTTCTATCACAATAGCATGCTGCAAGGTGCTCCGCTTTCAAATAGCTTTACAGTACTCATGGATTCTTTTGTATTTCTTTTTTTTTCTTGTGTTTTTTTTTCAATTATGATTATTAGTATTTTTTTTGTTACTCTCCCCCAAAAGTTATTCAGTTGTGGAAGGCGCTGCCTCCTGTTACAAGACTCATGCTTTTCAGTTTATTGTCCTTCTTCCACTTCATCCTGCGGTTCTGAAACCAGATTTTGATCTGTCTTTCGGAAAGACACAGGGCGTGCGCTATCTCTATCCTCCGCCGCCTGGTTAGGTACCTATTGAAGTGAAACTCTTTCTCCAGCTCTAGCGTCTGGTACCGGGTGTACGCGGTTCGGGCCCTTTTCCCATCAGGTCCAGTCATATCTACAATTTAGCAGAAAATCCAGAAAATTAGCAACTGCACTGAACAACACCAACAACAAAGGACGGTTTTACTGCCAGACTTTTAAATGTGGCTTCACCACGAGGATACACAGAGGGGTCACAACACGAAATGAAGCAGGGAGGAATCATGCACCCAACACGACACATAACAACACTCACACACGGTTATTGCTGCCTTTCTTATCTCCAGCTATTGCCGACAGCCAGCCTGCCTCTTGCACATTAAAATCCACATTTCACAACCCATCCAATCTCAGGCTCCAGCGGCAGTTAACCTGAACCCAAACAACCCCGTAAAGACTTTTCGAATAACGTCTTCTTTCCCCCAATCACCCACACCGAGCTGCCCACTCATGCAACACTTGACAAATTTATGGCACACCGTCCGCTGGCATCCTTCAGAACTAAATATTATTAGATGTGTAAATAAATATACCATGGCTTATGTGCAGTTTCCGCATCCAGGGGAATATTTGTGGTGATTGGCAATCGTTTGATGTGGGAGCGGAGGAGGTGGCGCTGGGGTCTTGGTGCTGCTGCGCCCGAGGAGCCGAGCTGGAGCCGCCGCTGCTGTGCGCGCCTTCCTCGGTCTCTGAGGCGACGGTGGCGTCCTCTATCTCCGTGAAATGAGCGTTGTTGTTAGTGTTGAGATTGTTGCCGCTCGAGGTCGAGCTCCGGTCAGAAGGAGGAGAGGGGCTTTTTAGTTCCAGCGGCTCCCGGTTGGCCGTGGCGCACGACGGCGGCACCGGATCTGGGGAGGAGAGCGAGCAGTTGGGTGTCTGTCGGTAGCGGGCGTCTGGCGCGAATCCCCGGGCATCCTCTCTCACGGCCCCGAAGTGGCTGCCGGTGTTGGTGCGGTTCACGGTTAGGTCCATGCCATTGTAGTTGTAGCCGAAAGACCCGGAGTGCATGGTGCCTGGGTCTCTGAAGGAGCCGCTCACAGCGCCGTTAGTCCCATAATTTAGTAACTGATAGTCGGAGCCATTTGGATAGCGCCCTGAGAACGAGTTTACAAAGTAAGAGCTCATTTGCTTGGATTTTTAAAGCCTCGATTTGTAGATCTTTGTCGCTATAATCCTGTGTGCTTGCACGATTTATGGATGCAATCATGAATTATAAGCAATGAAGCCCTACTGTACTTTGCCAGGTATGCGGCCAAATATGGGAGAGCGTTCGGGAATCACGTGCCTTTGTTGACCAGTCGTAAATCCTCACTGATGACTTCAAGAGGTAATTCATGCTCCATGGTTACAAATGATGACGAAATAATGGTCGTTAGGCTCCAGTCAATGGTGCCACCCCGCTGCGCCGCGAGACCCGCGCAGGCAGAGAGCGCCATCTTCCGGACAGAGGCGGTAGTGCCCCGCCGGGACGCGCTGTCAGGCCCTGGACTCATCCATCATTTATGTAACGCGCTGATAATATAGGCCACAAAAGGCTCAAGTAGCACGTAACTGAGACGTATCAGCCACACTGCCGTCAGTTTAACGTGTTAGGAGTGTCAAACAGGAAATTATTCTAATCTTTACGCAGGTTTTATGTGAATGTAAAGGCTTATTTGATAGGTTTATTGAGACTCAAGCAGCTCAGTACCCTAACAATAAAAATAATATAAGCACTACTATTGCTAATAATAAAAAATACCTTTTTTAAGCATAAATGACGCCACAAGATTTTCCAATATACATCAAAAAGCCTTTATTTCTATGTACAATTTCCTAAACAAAATATTGCACACAATATCCAGAGGTGCATTGAACACAAGGTGAACAACAATAAATAACAATAACATTTCTGATCTGTACAGATTGAAGAGTCAATGGCACAACAAGCTTAAAAGGACTATTATAGAACAACTAACACCACAAGATGTTCAGTAAAGGACAAAAAGCCTCTTTTAATATCATAAAAATAACAGTAATAAAACTCAGTAGGCCTACGATAATGAGGTAACAACATTGTCAAAAACTAAACACTAAAAAGTATTTACATTTGGCGGATTTTTGCATAGTCCCCTAAATAAAATCACGATCACAAGGACGAACAGAGGAGGACCTGATTTTAACCTCTAATGCAGACATTATCACCGTGCAGATACCGAATTTAAGTCACTCTACACGTCTCTAACTTGGGATTTGTAGCACTTTATCTACAAAGAAATAATACATCATTTTATGTTGGGAGTGTGCGCACAAACACGCACACACATGCCTTTTTATTCAGTGTCCTTTTAGCTCTTCTTGTCCGCCTGCTGCTCCTCCTCCTCGGGTGTCTTTGAAGGATTGAGGAGTTTGTTCTCCTTTTTCCACTTCATCCTGCGGTTCTGAAACCAGATTTTGATCTGTCTCTCCGTCAGACACAGCGCGTGGGAGATCTCTATCCGGCGCCTCCTGGTCAGGTAGCGGTTAAAGTGGAACTCCTTCTCCAGCTCCAGAGTCTGGTAGCGGGTGTAGGTCTGTCGGCCCCTGCGGCCACTGTTTCCAAATGGACCTGGAACCAAAACAACAAAAACCAAAGAAAAAAATCATGAATTAATGATAAAATGTTTGTCTCGAGTGAATTTCCAAAGTGTAGGAGAAAAATCTACCTGAGAGTGCACTCGAAATCTGTAGTGGTGTGTCTGAAAAATACAATAAAGTGGTAATTTAGCTCCAAATCACACTCTAATAACATTTAAATATTATATCTTGTTGTTGATGAAGTAGGGAATTATGATAGAGTAATAAAGTGTACTTTATCGTGGGTACTGTTCCCGATATTATTACACCTCTTCCTAAAAGGTGCGCAAATGGCTTGTATTCATTTTGTTTTAATCTATTGTATAATGTTACTATATTTCCAGTAAGTATGCAGATGGCACGTCTTATACTGAGTTTAGAATTACCTGTATACATTTTATTCTAAAAAATTAAAAAACAAAAAAAACAACTTATAAATGAGGTCTTGTATAGGCTACAATGGGAAGAAGCCTGGTGCGTAAAAGTGCCCCCCCATGATGTGTTTTCTCCTTTACGACAGCAGTGTGTTGTTCTTTAACATTACAGTAAGGATGTACAGTCCAGAGTCAGACTGCGCACTGATAGACAGAGCTTGTATAGCGTCTTTTTTTTGAGATTTTAGGCCTGAAATGAAATTGAATTGGACATTTAATCGCTGCTGAAAGTGTATGCGATACTTAAACTGAAAAAGACCCATTCCGGAGAGGCAATGACACTAAAGAGCTTTAAGTTGGAGCTTGGGGGGTGTAGGCCAAGTCTGTGTGTGCGTGCGTGTGTGCGCGTGCGATCGTGTATGTATGTGATGATGTAGCCAAAGCCCTGAAGGCGCATGGAGATTCGTATGCGCAATCACAATAATCTCAAACTCTAATTTTGGCTCTGTAATCGTGTAATTATTTTCCGTTCCTGTTTCTAAACGTCAAGTAGATTACACATCAGTGCGAGTATGAAGCTCCAGACTCCACGTCTGACAGGTAACGTCACTCTGTGAGGCTCAGGAAGCTCACAGAGAGCAGGACTCTGTCACCTCCAGGCTGCATGACAACAACAGAGTTGCAGTTTGTACTCACCGGCGGAGCAGGCGTTCATCCTCTGCATCCACGGGTAGATCAGGGTGGAGGACTTGTCGTCGAGGCTGCTGCTCATACTGACAGCCTGCTCCGGGCACTCCGCTTTGCGCTGCTCCTGACTGACAAACAGCGGCTGCTCGTCGCGGCTCGAGAAAGCGCACGAGCCCTCCGCGTCCTTGTAGAAAGTCCCGACCGGGTTGTAGTCGCAGGGCGCTCCGCCGCCGGCCCTTCCGTAGATGGCCGCGGCCGCTGCGCCCGTCTGCTGGTAGTAGGACGCCGGGTAAACCTTCTCCTGCATGTTGGCTGCTCCATATGTGGCCGCGTTGGAGTAGTGTCTTAACGGATCGGTGTATCCCGAGGAATATAACGGTATCTGACCCAGGAGAGAGTCCTGTCCTCCCGGCAGAGACACGGGAAAAGTTGAGTTAACAAAATAGGAACTCATTGGGTGGACAACGGGGTGTATATACTCCGGAGGAATATGATTTGTTGTCTTTTATAGTCCAAGTGGTTTTGCCATTACTTTATCCGAGATTTGGTTTTTGCTGAAAGGGGGGGTTGTGAGGTGCCACTGAACACAGAGGGGAAGTGTACCAGCTGATCAACCTCTGGCCAATCACCGTCGTCTGCGCTTGCACTATTGCACCCATGGGGGGCTCTTGTTGCGCGCAGGGGTCCCCGCTGAATCGAAACGAAGCGCTCGAGCCTGTCGGTCTTTACGCACGCTCACGCGCGCACGCACGCACTCCGAGAGAGGCTGCGACTCATAGAAACACATCAACACTAAAGAACAACATATAGAACAACTGTTTGTATAATAACTTCGTTCCATGCAAATAGAGTCCAATAAAGCAGACGGACTTCTCCCCCCCGTTATAAACAAGCCCGCGTGCACAAACTCTCTCTCTCCTTCTCTCTCTGTCTCTCTCTCTCATACACACACACACACACACACACACTTTTACACACACACTTTCACGCACGCACACGATGCAAAAAGAAAGAACAACATCGCAACGAAATGCCAAACACTTTGCGCATTATTTCCATTTACGCACAGATTTCTGGCCCCCTCTCTTTCCTCCTCTTCCTCTAACCTTCACTTCCATCTTGAACTAATAAATAATATATAATAAACGCACGAGTCAAACACTGTCTTCTCAACGCAGCTGCCAGCAATCCTAATGATGAGTATCAATTAATCCAAATCCACGCAGAAATTAAACGCGTCACTAATAATGTTGTTGTTTTACGCTTCTTCTTTTTTTAAAAGACGCGAGCTCGTCCTGATTTTTTGATTCAACACCAACTGGGACTGAAGATGACGTGCAGAGGTCACGAGGGAGGACACGCGCTTCCACACAGATCATCACCTTCATCCTCATCATCACCTTCCTCACCCGGCCTGATAATGTGGAAACTAGTTCCTCGTTTTTAAAAAGCTGCGTGAGTATAAATGTGTGAAACAAGTCTGAATCCGGATTCAGTCACCTTGCAATGACTGCATTTAAAAATAATTAAGTTCATCAATTAAGTGGAACTATTATTATTATTATCGTTGTTTAACTCTATTAGAAGCTATTACGTCTCAATTAGTATTATAATAACCTTCAAATGAACTGTCTCTTTCCGCAGTAAAAACCCTTTTCATAGTTAATTGTGCAATTTTACAGCATTTTCTTGCAACAAAATACTACTATCTATTATGTTATAATTTATGAATGATGTTTTTGATTCCATAAAGACTTTCTAGCTTTTTAAGTAGCTTCCGCTTTTAGAAAAGTCCCCCTTTTAAATAATGAATGAAAAACAAATAACGAAAAAAGAAACTGTTGTTAAAATAATGTGCATTTTAAATGTATTTCAGTGTTTTGAATGACTTAGACAGAAAAACAAATATTTGTAGGATATATATAAATATATCATACTAAACATACATAAGGGGGAAGTGTACCCACATATAAATATACAATTCAGTTTTTCGTCTCGCTTTCATTTGAGATCCAGTTCGCTCTTGATATAAATCTGCTTTTTTTTATTTTGACAACATCCGTTTAGAAATGCTTTTAAGTTAAATGTTTTAATTAAAACATATTAAATGTCTGGCTTCAATAATAAGTAAACGCCTCTTTAACAGGCCGCAACCCCCCCCCCCCCCCCCCCCCCCCCCCACACACACACACACACACACACACACACACACACACACACACACACACACACACACACACACACACAGCTGGGCTTTAGGAAAGTGCAAATAAACAAGCCCACAGGTTATAAAACTGTACATAAAAGACAAAATGAAAAGAAAATTCCATGTTTTTACTAGATCTGATCTTATTTCAGTGTTTTAAACCCGCAGGCTCAAACACGATAGACACAGAAATCTGCTGCAGAGGCGCCGGAAACCCAAAAATGTGTTTACCGTGGTCATCATGGACTTCGTAGTTTTTGCTAGAATCACAAAATTGCCTCAATCACAACAAATATTTGTCCAAAAGTATAAAAGATTAACATATAAAAGATTAACATATAAAAAAGTCAAAACAAGTCAACGAGGCGGCGCAGTGTCAACCCGAAAGCATTCCGACTCGTTTTTAAGAATAAAACAATAAAATGAGACAATACCAAAACAGCATAAAGCAGAATTAAGTCCATCAGAAGAGTAGAAGGTGGATAGAGTTAGATTTTTAAGAAAAGCGTGTCTCAGCGGTAGGATGGGGCCTGTAAGTCAATCATCATCCTTATCATCATCATCATCATCATCATCATCACCACCACCACCACCATCACCATCATCCCAGTCTGGTTTGCAGCAGAAATGCCTCCTGGTTACATCGCCTCGTTAAAGGCCTCAAACTTGCAACATCTAGGGTAGTTTTCACTCATTTTAGCGCAGATATCGGGTCTGTAGCTGCAGCATGTCACGGGTTAAACACACGTCAGCAACTAGTTTGGGAATATCACACTAGTGTAAGAAAAGATAGAAGAAGAAGAAGAAGCTTTGGATAATTGCCATTTTTTTTCAGACTGATCTTCCCATTCTCAGTAATGTAAACATCAGGCCTACAGTGACAGTTCAGCCACAACAGAGCTGCAGCGGCGCTCTCGTGCTGCTGGAGTTAATCGCTGGCGTATTAGAAACATGGTGCCCTTACCTTTGTTGATAATCCATCATTGCCTGTGCGCAGAGTGCCACTCCGCAGAAGAAGACTCCTCTCGCCTCCTCTCGAGTCTTTTGCCCCCAAAATTCCCCACTTTGTTCAAGTGATGTCATTGCAAGTAATCCCACCATCCAGCAGTGTGATGATCCCTCATTTTCAAGAACATATTGCCACACACAAGCACAGCCACCTTAACATGGCGCACACAGTGAAGCACCTCGCGGAGGCGCAGTCGCCCATTTTGGATTAAGACTAAATTACGCACGTTCACCGCGTCTCACACCAACACTGCGTACGCGTGTTGCATAAACACAGAGCCAAGAAAAAGGTTGTGTTACTAGTGTTAAGTGAATGAGCAGTGGGAAACAGCAGCTGCAATATAACCTCATGGGAAATAAGTTCCCATTCCTGCTGCCCACATGACTGCCAGCGACCAATCCCGGAGCCTGGCGAGTCGTAAACTTCCACGGCAAAGTTGTAAATTTTCATAAACAGCAGCCTTTTTTGTGCTTTAGACATGCTTTCTCATCGCCATCTTTATTTTATCCAAAGCCCGAGATGATTGACTTCAACACTGGATAAAAATGAAAGTGTAAAGATGTTGAAGTGAGAGAGAGTTTTTTGAGATTGAGGTTTTGTTCTGTGCGCATTTGGTTGTGTTCCAGCTCACCAGAAAGGTCTGTGCAGCTTCTTATTGTCCTCTAATCCCAACTGTAGTGTTACCCAGTTACGTAAGAGCTTTAATCAGAGGATATTAGATGGTTTTAGCTTCAATTCTGCTAAATATTCAACCTTGAGTGATCTATTTCCTCACATTTGTTCACTTATACTCACCTACAAAGCCTAATCGTGTAATCTCAAAGCCTCAAACGCACCACGATTCATCGTATTTTCTTTTTAAATCAAATTGTTCGAGGCTTAAAAAAGATTTTTAGGCTATTATGATATCTCAAAATGGAGGATTTCCTTCAGTCACTGTAGATCCATTTGCCATTTCCCACACAGGCGAAAGATGGAGATGGTGTTCGTCTGATTGCAGACCTGAGGCGGATCTAAGGTCCATAAAACTGTAAAAACATTCTGCGCCAACTTTTCTATTAAGATCCCCAGGACGAGATTAAACTCCCGTTGGAGCACAGCCAAATTAATTATTTAAATCCGTTCATTTATTTATTTAAAACGCATTTCTTCGTCGTCGTGTTGTTATTTCTAATGTCTTCCTTCCGTTTAGGTTGGTTTAGGGTGGTCTTTTATCCAAATGACATCTGGAGATTTCCACCAACAAACGAGGATTTCCGACATTTATAGACGCAATAAAACCATAAAACCATAAATTCCTGAAATGCAACATTCATCCTCCGCTTTGACTCGTTTCCGGGCCTCCACGAGACACAAACTCAAAGTGACTGTCGTTAAAAATGTAAAAAAAATAAATAAAATACGTTCATAAGAAATTGGGAATCAAAGTTTTAACTTGTTTTAAAATAAAAGCAAGTTAGGTCCATCTTTTGTTCTGTGTGTTAGCTAATAATCATTCCTAATATTTAGAATACAAAGCTATCACGGCCTCGTGAGTTTCTGTCTCCCATCTGTTGTTTTTGTAATATTTATATTGTAATAAGTCTTCGGCGAGGCCTTGCTTAATAAAATCCCACGTTTACGTTTAGTTAAGATTAAGATTAGACATTTAGTCTTCTTTCTTTTGCACGATACCAGTTTTACATAGAACTACAATTATATTTTTATATATTTATTTCCTCAATTTATTTCCCAACTATTTTCTGAGGAATAAAATCGTCTTAACTAAACTTGTAGGGCCGCGTTTCTTCACCAGTTTTTTCTGTTTTCAGTCTACGACCCAAACTAAAGGACCCGGATGCAGAGATGCTGTAAAACATTACGTCCTATTAACTCTCACTGAAAAGCTTCCAGATCAAACCACACAATCAGGGAGGAATAATTCTCTAAGTGAAAAGAAAAAAAACTAAATAGTAATAAAAACCTATATATATATTTGAAAAAAAAGAAACCATAAAAAAGTATTGCTTGAATCGTTTTTGTTGTAAAATTGAATTAAAAAAAAATCAATCTTCAATGAAGAAGGTGAAAACTATCACATTTAAAAAAACATTTTATTGACCATCAGTGCAAAAAAAAAAAAAAAAAGACTTAATACTTGACTGCACAAACATTTCCTTGAGTGAAGAAGCCGGAGGCCTTAATTTTATTAATATTCCTCAGTTTATCTTCAAATAGGGTTTTAGTCTTAATTAATTAGACCTTAATATTCATGTGGTTTCCTCAGCTCCCGAAAATCAGCAGCCTTGTTTGATTTGGATCACGCATGCTCTACGATGTTAAATCAGCCTCGTTTGCTTTTATTTTGGCACTGTCGGGGAGGTTCGTTGGAGAGGATTCATCCCCGGGGGAACATATTACACATAAGTGAGTGGGTAGAAAAAGTTAAAAACCCATGATGGTGGGTTTCTCTCTGCAGGGCTGGAGGTTATAAAGTGGCGAGCAGAGTAAACTGCAGGAGTCCAGATATAAAACATGAGGTATTCCTCATAGACACAGTGTGTTTGGTGTTGTGTTCACAGTTTAAAATCCTCTCTACCTCCATTTCTCCTCAGGTCCCGTGAGTCGACGGTGGTTTTCGGTCTGGCAGGCTCCTCACTGGCCCTTCCCGTGCTGCTGGGGGGCTCTGCGGGAGGCGTTGCGGACCATGTGAGAGAAGCCAGGCCGCCTGACCAGGGGGGCGCGCGTGGAGATGACGAGCAGGCTCTGCAGGGCCGCGGGGTCGCGGGACACGTGGGAACAGCACAGGCTCCTTTTAGGGACGTGGTTTATGACGGGCATGCTGGGACGGGACCGGCCGTCGGCGTGGAGCCGGCTCCTGGCCTCCTGCCTGACGACAGACGGAGAGCCACCGGCTGAGGAGGACACAGAGAGAAGATATAAACCTGGAACTGGAAACTGAATTGTGTTTCTTGTCATTTGTAAAGAGAAGATAAGATAAGAAAGAACTTTAGTCATGCAGCAGTTGCATTACAAAGTAGGAAATAATGCAAATATAAATATCAATAAGATCATTGACAAACAGATCCCAAAATACAGATCAAGGTTAACGGTAAGTTGCTCATATCTCAAACTG
The DNA here is from genome assembly GCF_008692095.1 of Etheostoma spectabile. NCBI lineage: Eukaryota > Metazoa > Chordata > Actinopteri > Perciformes > Percidae > Etheostoma > Etheostoma spectabile. Next base: position 9,622,705 of record NC_045753.1, read on the forward strand.
CTTTTAATTATGGTTTAATAATAATAATAATAATAATAATAATAATAATGTGGCTCTCTGGAAGCTTCCTGTGATTTTAAAAATTGACACAACTACTTCTGCTATGCAAAACAATGCATTAATAGTAATAATAATAATGAATGCTTGCTGAGTACACACTAATTGTTACAGTGGAATTGTTCATCTTTGTGTGATGATATGAAGGACACAGTGAGGAAGTCAAATGCTAAGTACTGGGTGCTATTTCCTCACATCTAAGCTAATGTAACTGTGTGAGGTCATTTTTGTGATAATAAAGTATTTTTCATCACGAGCCAGTTTTGTTTTCTTTTTAGAAAATAGTAGAACAAACAGCATTAAGTGCTCAGTAATAAAGAAACAGAGTCAAAACAGAGGCTAAATACTGATTGTGCAATTAAAAAAAAAAAAAAAAAAAAAAAAAGCCCAAAGCAGCTTGTACAGTAATTCTTCAAATCCAAAGATGAATAGACTGAGTTTAGTTGCCTTTGGCTGCAGAGTGGAGGTCACGAGTCTAATCCCAGCATGCGGAGAAGTGTTTACCTGGCCAGTGGGTCCGCTGAGAGCTGCTGGTCCTTTGCACTTCTGCCGCCCTGTTGTAGCTCTCGAGCTCCAACGCGATCAGGCTCCTCGGGTCCATCGGGGGCCGGAGCAGGCGCTGCTGAGCCATCAGCTGGGACTGGATTTGCTGCAGAACAGAGAAGACGTTATGTCAGTTAAATTCTACCTCACAAAGTTTTGTTAGTGCTGCAAAAAATGATCAGTGAAGCACCAGGGCCTTCATCTGAGCACCCTGAGCATTATGCAATCACTGAGAACATGACCCCAAATCTAATCCGTTAACACGTTTTCATTCTTAATATTATGACTCGTCTGCTGTTGACAGAGCAGGTCGTCAAAATACCGCTTTATTTTTTATTAGAATGTTTTATGTAAATGAATTGACTGTTTTTATCTGAGTACGTTTTTCCTGCACTTTCAGAGTTTAAAATCAACAATTTTGGAAGAAAACATTACTGTCATTACAGACATAATCCTACAAAACTCTATTAATAATAATAATAATAATAATAATAATAATAATAATAATAATAATAACAGTAATAGGTGTTACAAGCAGAGCTGAAATGGTTAGTTGATTCATCGATTGGTTAATTGACAATCGACTAATCCCTTGAGTCGTTTTTCAGGTAAATATTCTCTAATTTCAGCTCCTCCATCCATCTTCGTCCACTTATCCGGTGTCGGGGGGGCAGCAGCTCCAGCAGGGGACCCCAAACTTCCCTTTCCGGAACCAGATTAACCAGCTCCAGTTCCCAGGCCAGGTTGGAGATGTATAATCTCTCCACCATCTCCTCAAAAGGGAGAATTGTCTTGTTTTCATTGTCTTTTATGACAGTGAATTGAGTGTTTTGGGGGTTTTAGACTGTTGGTCGGGACAAAACAAGCAAACTGAAGACATTGTGAATGACATTTTTCTCACTATTCTTTAACATTTTATAGGATGCTCCTTTAATTGAGAAAATGTAATCATCTGATTTATTAATAACAAAAAATAAAAAATCTGTAGCCCTGGTTAGTAATTTAGTGTGAAACTGTTAAACAATGAGAGAAAACATTTTAAGGGAAGTTTTAGAATTAACTGAATCTGAATTGATATTTTTTTTATTCATTTTTCAAAGGGTAAGGAACCCTTATATTCTTAATTTCTCTACAAAAAAAACAAACAGATTTGGCAACAAAATATGGGATTATTGTGATTGTTGTCCAGTGTCTCTACCTGCCATGACATCTGTGTGTGGGGCTGCGGTTGCTGCTGCTTTGTCTTCTGGGAAAACTGTGTCAAAGAGTCCAACTGAAATAAAAGAAAACAGAGTGACTGGAGGCTAACGGAAGCACAACTATTATCATTTAACTACCAACAAACCAGTGAAAATGGAGACCACAAACTATTCAGGTTTGTTTATTTAGGGGGAACTCAGTCCTTGTAATTTGGTGTCACCTTTGTCTGTTGTCTCTGATGAGCCGGCCTCTGCTGCTGGGTGCAGGCGTCCTGCGGGACTCCCCCTGCTTCTTTGTGGCCCTGCAGCAGCTGGTGGATCTGCTCCACCACCCCCAGGTCCTGCAGTAGTTTCTTCCTCTGGAGGAGCGCGTCGACCCGCTCCCGCTCCTCCATGTCCTCCGTGTCCTCCTCCGGCAGCTGCTCCTGCTTCTCCTCTCGGACTTCTGCTGCTTCAGGATGCACCGCCACACTGGACAGAGATGGCTGAGACACATTTGATTCAATTTGTTTTTATTGCTTTACTGTATATATATTATATATATACACACACACACACACACACACACACACACACACACACACACACACACACACACACACACACACACACACACACACACACACACACACACACACACACACACACATTTACAATGTATTAGCAATTTCTGTCGCTGGATAACACTATTTGTTTTTCCCGCCTTCACAATAAAAGATATTTGAATTTGAAATGAGAAATGTCCGATAAAAAATAATCTGCAGGAATATTATTATAACTAATTTAAAATGGGTCAGAGTTAATTTACTCGAAAGGGGTCAACCAGAATGTGACGCATTCATCATAAGACGGAAGCTGTTTGACTCCCTCTTGTGGTTTCACGTGGACACTGCATCTGTAATGACCCCCTAAGACTCACCGGCTGCAGCTCACAGTCACAGTTTGAGCTGGGGGGTTGTGTTTGTGCTCGTCGGGGTTTGACTCTCTCCCCCGCCGTCTCCCCCTGCAAGTCTCTCCTACGGCCTCCCCTCCGGTCCTTCTGCTCCTGCTTCAGACGCAGCTCCTGCAGTTGTTGCCTAAACACGTAAATGCACACAGAATGTTTAACATATTTCCCTGATGTTAAGTCAAAAGGATTACTTATAATCATCATAGTAACAATTTACTACTAATTAAATACCCTCAAAAAAATACACACAAAAATTTAAGTAATTTAAAATGCAATGCTTATGATAACAATGACCAACAGAAGAGCAAGCTTTCACCAAAAGTACATTCAAATATGTTGATTATTTCAGTTGAATTTTCAGGTTATACATTTTTTTCCATCTAGCAACATATGTTATGTCATATACGTGTTATTGGTTTATGCAATAAATATTTATACTGTGCAATGATTTGTTACGGACACATTTAATTGATTTAATTTGTTTGCATTCTCTCCAAGGAGGATGATCATGCTCTCCACCTTTGAGGTTAAACATCCTCCGATGACGTGCTGAGAGAAATGAGTTGTTCCTCATTATGTATTTTAGAGCAGGGGTCTTCAACATTTTGTAAGCAAAGGACCCTTTAACTGTGAGATGGCACAGGGACCACCTACTACTTAGATTGTAAAAAATTAAGTTGCATATTAAACTGGGCCTACCATAACATGTAGGGCGGCCTAAAGCCTTTTTTGCATTGAATACAAAGGTATTTAAATAGCCTAATAATTGCTGCCATGATTTTATAAATCGTATTTTCATGTTAAACATACAGTACATGTGGCAAAGTTAATCCTTAGGATTACTTGTGTATGTGTATGGCCTTAGTGAATACCTCACCTAGAGGCCAGAGAGCCTATCAGCAGTGGGGATTTATACTTGCTAATAATATGTGGGGCCCTCGCTCCTCTGTGCGCGTGCGTCAGGGTTACTGGCGGACGCCGCTCCTTGTGACTGTGCATCTGCACTCACACACTACAAATCGTCAGCAATGAAAAGGGAACTTCCTGCTGAGTTCAATGACACCTCACACAAGACTCTACGTCATACAGTTCATTAGGTGTGGAAGGGGGTGTGGCGAAAGCACAGGGGCCCGGCCAAACCATGACCAATGAAAACTCTCTCACATTAAGCTCAATGATTTCTCGCACAACAGTGTACAAGAAACGGGTCATTCGTTAATGCATAGTGGGGCGCGTCAAACCATCACCAATCAATAAGGAATTCTCTGCTGAGTTCAGTGATACCTCACACAAGACTACCTTAAACGGCTTAAAAGCCATCAAAGGATGATGATGAGCGCCAATTTTGGAGAGTTTTTGAGTTTGTTGAGCCCCTCAAAAGATAGATTAATTTGCCGGAAGAAAGAAAGAGAATAATTCCTTCAGTTTCATTAGGGCCTTCACCGCCCTCGGCGCTCAGGCCCTAATTAACAATAACTTGGAGTACCCCCCCCCCCTTTGAAGATCCCTGTTTTAGAGTGTGCCATCACTAACGCACACATACACTCTTATGTGACAACTTGTCTATTAACTGTTGATCAACTGGATTAATTGACTAATCATTTCAACACTAACAGGGTTGAAATTACCATCACACATTTGTTCATTGTCCCCAGAAGTTCTGCATTTTTACACAAAATGAGATGATTCAATTTTCCCCTCTTCTCTCTTTTTCTTAGTTTCTTTCTGCCTCATTTGGAAAGACTCCTTTTCCTTCTGTGTGGACAACAAGATCCACGTGCATCTCAAACAGTCTCAGCTCTCTACTGAATTGCTTTGGGAATGTTGAAAGCGTGGTGCAGGTACCTGGCACACTCCTCTCTGGCCTTGGACGCTGAGGTCTCCTGGAAGAGTGAGCTGCTGTGTTTGAAGTACTTGTCGTATTTCTCCCCTCCCTCTCGGGGATAGATCCTCTTGAAGCCTCCCAGGTGTTTGGCCTCGTACTTTTCCATCTGCTCCATCGTGGCTGCCTGGCACTGACGCAGCTCCTCCGACCTGCACACACACACACACACACACAAGCAAGCAGTCACCTGTATGTGTCTGCAGGAGGCATTCAGGGACAGGTGTATGACCTTGGGGGAAAACACACACATCCTTTATGAATGACAGAAGTCTACCTGGCTTCTTTGGTGCTGATTTGCTGCAGCCTGTCCTTCACCCTGCGACGCTCCTCTTTGGTGATCTTGCGGCGGTCGCAGGCGCCCAAGTTGATGAGAACCAGGGTGTCATACAGCAATGCATCCTTTACCTCGCGGTCCAGCTGAGAGTCAGTGGTAAAACTTGGGGAGTGATTCACCTGGAATACAAATATACTGATGCATTTACACATCTGATAGGATAATAGGATAGGGAGTTCGTGAGTAACATTTTACTTACTTACCTTAGTGTTTATTTTTTATTCTGAAGATCTTCAATTTTCAAAATATACCAAATGTAGCTCGATGTTAGGTAAGTGTGTGAAAAACAATGAATAAGACATGCAATGGTGCAGCCTTAACAAACATGGAGTTTGTTGTTTGAATACTCAACAAATTATAACACAAATAACAGTTGTTGATCAACCTAAAAGCAACTTTTTAAAAATAAGTTTTACATGTTAAGGGGTGGATAAGAAACTTTCTATTCATTCAATTCTGTTACCTGCACGCAATTGCAACGCATAATAACTGTAAAGATCCCACGATCCTGGACATACACCACAATGCATTTGCATATTTATGGTTAGTATTTTAAACAGAGGTGTCATGGTCTTTCACCTCCAGCACCCAGGGTCTAAGCCGGTGATCGAGCAGCACATCGAAGCCCAGGATCTCGAAGCAGGCGCTGCCGGTGGTGTGGTTTGGGAAACACGTGTGGTAATTATGCTTGAGGATTGGGTGAGCAGAGATCAGAGTCTTTATGATCATGTCCTCAATGTCATTCCACATCTTGTCTGTGTTGCAGCTGATGGACTCCAGGAGCTTGTTCAGAGTGGACAGCTTCCTGGGAGGACAAAACAAACCAAGCATTCAAGAAATATGCAGAATTCTAAGCAGTGCTACGACACAACAAGCATTGTCTACGTGTTTACCGTTTGCTGCCAGTGTCCTCGTCACGAAGGAAGTTCTCGCTGTTCTTGTTGATGGAGTAGTTGGTAAGATGCATGCACACATCATCCTAACATGAGAAAGACGAGGAAAGCAAAGACATTTCACGCTCAAGACAGAAATATACAGTTTGTTTATAGAGCTGCAACCAACAGTAGATTGCCAGACAACAATTTAAGCAAATGATCAGACAAAAATGGAAAATATTGTTTCACCTTGTCCTTATGTATTTTCCCTTTTCTAAGTCAAGTGGTAAAAAACTGAATATCTTTGGATATAAATAAAGTCATTTTTAAAAGCCTCTACGCAATTTTTTACCATTTAAATTGAAGTTAGTTGCAGCCTCACCTCTTCCAAACTGGTTGTACATGCTGTTACTTTATTCTTGTTTCTTATTTTTATCCAACCAAAGTTACATTCTGGCATTTTATTGCACGTCTCGGCTACACTCACACTTACCGTCTGTGTTTTCAAAAACTGTGGTTTTTTTTCACAACAAAAGCGCTCTAGTCAACTTTTTCTTGTCAAAAAAGACGCCTGTTGTGATGGCCTGATGCTTTTCATTTGTAATGACCTCTTCAATTGTAAAGTACTTGGTAATCACAAGGATGCAGATTATCTTATGGATTCTATAACATGCATGATCATCAAATGATAATTACAATGGACACCTTTGCTGTTTGTGTGTGTGTGTGTGTGTGTGTGTGTGTGTGTGTGTGTGTGTTTGTTTGATTTCATGGTGATGAATGAAAATGTCATGTTGGTGGTTTTCTGATGTGCTTTAATGGGACAGAGGAAGAAGATATATCAGTCTTCGCACCACACCAGATTACTTGTTATTATAGACTACACCAGACTTATACTTTAACATGTCTTACCACATTGCCGTGTGTCGGTTCATTGTACTTGGTGGTGCAGAACAGCCAGTCCCTCCTTAAACATGAATATGCTAAATGGGTCCCATGAAGTCACCAGCACGTAGATACGCAAGTCAAACTTGTTCCATCAATTATAAAAGGCTGAGGAGGATTAAACACATGTAAACTTCAACCGGTGTGTGTGTGTGTGTGTGTGTGTGTGTGTGTGTGTGTGTGTGTGTGTGTGTGTGTGTGTTTGTTGTGTGTGTGTGTGTGTGTGTGTTTCTGTGCATGTATTTAGCAGACCCTCACCCTGGAGATGTAAACCTGGCAGATCATATGTTCTCCAGGTTGAATTTCTTTACTTGACTTGGTGATGATGATGCCTTTGCCTTGGCAACCGGTATCTGGCTTACAGATATACGTCTTGCTTTTTTTGGCCCTGGTGTAAGCTTGAAAGTCACTGTAACTGCAAAGTACAATCAAATAAGGAGTTAGTATATTAAGATGCATTGAGCCCGAACTAAAACTAAATAAAAAAACAAAATCACTGTGAAAAGTACAAACTGACTCTGCAGGAAGGCACCAAGTTTTGGGGAAGATATTGTAGTCTTTGGGGAAAAGCTTGAGCATACGGTTCATGTTTCTTGCGAGTAAATCTTTGCGGCAGATCTCAATCATTCCTGGGAAATGGTTTATTTTCTACGAAGACACAAGAGACACACATGACTGTTCCTAGAGGGGAAGTAATCTGTTGGCAGAATACTGAACACTCTGAATTACCCAATTAGATTAAAAAAAAAATGGATTGCTTGAGTTGAAAAGATGTTATGAACCATGAATACTGTGCGCTGAATAAATTACTCAATCTCCTAATCTCTATGGAAATCTCTCTGTTTTATTATTTCATGGGTAGGCATATTGAGCAGAAGAATTTAAATTACATGTAAGGCTATTACAATTTGACAGAGCAGAGTGAGGGCACCCCGTTGATTCCTTTTCAGCTTAATTCATACAATTGAATTCAATTTAATTAGACTTCTATGATAATGGCAGTAATGTGTATATATTATGTGAGCAAATTCAGTTAAATACCTGATACCGCTTCATGTCCTTAACACGGTCAAGAGAGACAGAGTAGTCGGTCCAGAAAAGTGTCCAGTCTTCACCCTCCATGGCCTCTCTGAGGCCGTATCTCCGAGCAGCACGCCGCACTGAGTAATTTACAAACAGCAAGGAGTATTTTTATTGTGTGTGTATTGTTGAAGGGCACGTGTCTGTGAAACCTTTCTGCTACAAGGACTGATCTAGGAGCTACGGGTTACAGCACAGGGCCAAAGGTATGTGGACACCCAAACATTACACCCAAAACGTTATTGTTGAACATCTTAGTTTAAAAACTGTAAGCATTAATCTGCTGCTGTAACAGCCGCCTCATTTCTGGTTTCAGTCTTTCCTCTAGATGCTGAAACTGCTGCAGACACACACACACACACACACACACACACACACACACACACACACACACACACACACACACACACACACACACACACACACACACACACACACACACACACACACACACACACACACACACACACACACACACACACACACACACACACACACACACACACACACACACACACACACACACACACACGGGATTTCACTTTTTCTGTCTCTGCTAAGGTTAAAGGGGGCCAGAGCTTAGATGGGAATGTATTTGGTCGTAAATCTTTTCTACCAATAAGAATGATAAAGCTGCCATTTGTTCTGCCAGATGCAACAGAGCTACCAGAAGATCCAGGAAGGTGTCAATCAATCAGTCAAAATACACCCTCAGTCCTGGGAAGAGGTCCAATCAGCCAGTTTAACTGGATACACCTGTGTGGGTGTTCAAGGCCTTTAAAATTACCCTTGAATTAAAAAAAAAAGGCCTAGCCCAAACCCTGAAAATCCGTAGTGTTGACAGAGGTGTCAACATACTTTTGGCCATGTAGTGTGTAGTATATCTTGTGCTTCCCATGTTCCAAAACAGTCTCTGTTTTACTCAAACAATTCACTTTACATGACTAAAGTATATGGGATGGTGCAGAGCAATGTAGACATTTGCACAGACATAACAGAATAATAGACATTTATTATTTAGTCGTCCAAACTTACCACTTTCATATTTGCAGTTGGTGAGGTTGATACACAGTCATCTGGAAGAAAAGAGAGACAGAAAGAGGGACAGACATCTGCTTTGCTGCAAGGTCCTATAACAGCCTCATCACGCTCATCCTACCTTCACCAAATTATGAGGATGAGTGAGAAAACTAAGTTAGGAGCCTCTAGGACAGGTTGCAAAATCACAACTGCCAGTGCTCCAATGCAATGTACTGTACCTGCAATGAGAAACAACAGTGAAAGTACAAATGGATGAGATCCTGCAGTAAAGTACCTCTTCTTGCCTTTCCTCTTCTTCTTGTTGCTGGGCGGCGGGGAGATGCTGCAGACTTCTACTTGGCTTTCACCACCCTCTCCTTCTCCCCGCTGCTCATATTTACGTGCATCTTCATTTCTGTCTGGGCTGTCCACAGGTAGACCCATCCTGGATATGCACAAATGAAAACAAGTACACTCATTTGGCGGCGAGCAAATGTAAAAAAAAAAAAATCTTACAGTATGTGATAGTTTACACACACATAAAAAAAAACTAATGATGCCATTCCATATATGACACTCGTTTACATGGTAAGTTTTAATAGGATTTGCTGCGCAGCCTTTGAATGAAATTCAATCCAACTGAACAAAGGACATGCTGTAAGTGCGTGCATGGAATCATGTTTCCGTTTCCATTTCTCTCATCAGGTAAGTGGTCTGGCTGTCGGCACATTGTCACGCACCGGCTAGTCAAGAGTTATCGTGGCGGGACGGATACAAACAGAGCGGAGTAGTGCAACAATAGCAGGGGAGAATCAACTCTAAGCCAACCAGAACTTTAATTGTAATGCTTTTCATAATGCTCAAACAAAGGAGGTACAATGTACTGATACAAATTTAAATATCCCAGTCTTTTCTTTATATGATGGTTTTAGTAGAGTCCTTGTGAAGGGTTTTACAAGCAGTCCACTTTACCCATTGCCCACTAATTAACAAGATAGGTTCTTATGTTGTACTGTATATTTTTCTCTCAGGTTAGGTGAACACAGTACAACATGTGTCTTCACTAGGCTATTTTATAACCCAAATGTTTATTTTTTTGACACTTAAATACATGAATGTCCACAGTCTACACTAAAGGCATTTTTTAAATTTGACCACACCGCAGTGACTGATCTCTTTTATCATGAGTGAAGTGCACTTTCAACATAAACAAGACCGACAGCGTGTCCCAGATCCATACTACACACTTATTCCACGCAGATTTTTGGTATGCAGTGAAAAGATGAAGTCTAATCAGACAGGAAGCAGACTAAATACGCTTGATATTGACTGTGCTGTTCTCCCACAATGCAATGCACAAATGAAAGAGAGGAGCTGCTCACAGAAAGACCTTATAAAACTAAAATAAGTAATCAATCTTACCGTGTAATTTCCTGTGCAGATAAGTATGGATTAGGAACCCCGTTTAAGACTCCACAGCCATTCTAGGTGCTTTGTGAGACTCTACTTGAGCAAAATGCTAATGCCAGTGACAATGCTTATGTTCAGTGCCTTTGCTTATTACTGTAGCACTAAACTAAAATAGGGTTGAGGCTGATGGGAATGTTGGTGCTAGGTGAAAAGTCAAGGGTTTCACCAAAGTTGTAACAATTCATAATGGAAGGGAACATGTATGTTGTGTAACAAATTCATGGCAATCCATCAAATATTATGGTGGCACTGGATGAAAAGTCAATCACCAAATTCATTAGGAGTCACCCTCTGGGGACCATAAATGTCTGTAAAAAAAAAAGTATGACAATTAACAGTTGTTTGGATATTTCAGTCTGGACCAAAGTGACCAACTGATCAACCCTGCTATTCATAGAGCTCTGCATCCAGCATGGCTAAAAATCTTAAGTTTATACAAATAAACGTAGGTGAGTTCAGTTCCACCTACAGTATGTGGTCTTATTCTGTGAATGTCCGTCTTCACTCTGACCCGAGCAATCAATCATTACACCAGCATCTCAGCTGTTTGCCCCTGCCTCCTATCTGGTGTCTTGTAGGGTTGAAAGGCAGGTCAAGTTAAGTCGTGGAAATGATCGTGGTGGCGGTAAGGAGGGACATCCCAGGTCCTCTGTAGGAGGTTACGGTGCTAGGTAACGGTATTCTGATCCAATGATCAGGATAATCCTGGCCCTGAACTGTGAGCTTTACACTCGACCGAGACGGCCCACTGACCTCAGTCCGGATACGGTTACAGTCCCGCAGAGGATTTCTCCAGAGTTCTCCCTCAGAGTGCAACACCATCAGGAACATAAATAACACATTTGTGCTATCTGTCATTAACAAACAATGACTGAATTCAGTAAGAATGACTTCGTTAACTGCTCGGTGTCACTAACATCCAACATTCAGGCTACATCTTGACACGCCATGCTAGCACTTAATATTGTTTAATATCCTAAAAAAACTAACAAACAAACTGCAGCACTTAACACTAAATTAAGTTGTTTGTTTAGAGAGGATACGCATGCAAATTTAGAATCTAGCTCTTGTTGCTGCGGAGGTTGTCACTGTCGGATTAATTAATATGATGTCATATAGGAAAAGACCAACCTTTAAATTCTACATAAAGACTTGTCTAATTAAAATTTCAAATTAGTAGAGCACACTGTCTGTCACATTTATACACTCACAACTGAAGCTGCAGCTAACAATTATCTTTATTATTCAAATAAAGTATATAGTCTTACCAAAGCATGAAATCTCCTCTTAAAACTGCTAAATGTGTCTGACTACAGCCCAAAAACATGAAGGGGTTTCATTTGCAATATAAAACAAAAAGAGCAGCGAATCAATGTACATTTGACAGGCAGTAGTACACAAATGCTCTCGATTTTTAGATAAATTATTTAAGTTATCATCAGCTAATTTTCGGTTAATTAATTTATCGATTATTCAACCAATTCTTTCAGCACTAATTGCAAATCCATCAGGTTTTCCGTGATGCAACTCAATCCATCGGCAGTTTATTAGATACCTCTAATGCCTAAAACTAATCCTTTCTTCATGAAGGTTATAATGTTCAGTTTTCGAAAAGTGTTGATTTAAATTTGTGGTCGTTTTTTGAAGGCTCAGTTTGTTGAATTGAATCTAATATCTAGTCTTCCCTCAATGGTATAAACGGGATGGAAAAAAATATGAGAAACACATGTGCAGAATGCATAACTTTAAGCCAATTGTACATCATAAATTGGCAACTGAGTAACCTGTTGTCTCCATCTTCATATCAGAAATGAATCTTACTCACCTGCACTGTTAAGCCTACATTTATAAGACCCAAGGTGTTCCAAGATGCTGCCTCCACCGTCCGTCCGTCCGTCTGCCTCCACTCGTCTTTGATACACCAATCTTTGCTTCAAGAGCCTTTTAAGACGCTGTCACACTCCTCAGTATAAAAACCAATGAGCCACATCTCCACCTGGAGCACCGTCTGCCTCTGGAGTCTTTGAGAAATAAAAAGAGAGTAGATTTGTTTCATCACAAGAATGGTTCAGTTCAGATTGACTTACACACTCAAGCAAGGATCTGGTGACCAATTAGAAACTGTGTGGACAAACACCTGATCCCTTCTGACATGGTGAAGAGAAAATGAGCATGAGACCTCAGCACGGATCAACAGGAGAGGGGATAATCCCTGATATTTGTTAACTGAAATAAGAGATGTGTTTGTCAACGCCTCCAGATGTTAAATTTAAATCTGTGCTGAAAAGCAGCGCGGCGGTTTGTGGTGTAAGTGAACAGGCTGGACATCCATCTTGTTAGCCAAGTTGAAATAGAAACCTTCAGCTGAAGCTTAGTCTTCCATTGAAGACATTAAAAATAGAGCACAGGCAGAAGGGGAAAGGCTGGTCAAAGAAGAAGAAAGTAGACAAACAGGATGCTGCAGCTTCTGTTTCCCAGTTGTCATGAGAGCCAACCAGGTATCAACCAGATAAAACCAGACTGGATGACAACAATAATGTGGAAGAATAACACAAAATGATGAACTCTCTCTACCTCTCTGTGGCTACAATCTAGTGCTGAAACTATGTCTTGATTACTCAAACAATCAACATTAATTAATCATTAGAGGACAACATACACCCTTCCACACTTTGCTATCTACGCTTTGTCTTTTTTATGATACTTTAAAGATCACAGCCTAAGCTTCCAGTAGTGATGTCAGTTGCTGAATTGATAAGTCATTTGAAGGTATTTAAACTGTACGGGTGCAAATATTTTGTGTGTGAGAGAGCCACATGGGCAACATGAGCTTGCCTACAATTACAAACCAGGACAAATATAATTTAATGTGACGATGGTGTATTTTTATAGAAATATTAATGCAGAAGTTAATGTGCTCTTTTTTCCTATATTGTCCCAGGTGTGTTAACAAATAAAAAAAAAGCAATGACAAACAACGTATTTTTCATTTGGCTTTGTCTGTAAAGAAGCACAGCTTTGGGAACTGAATATCAAAGTGGTGATTAGTTTTCAAATTCTGCTCTACAAGATCAGCAATTGCCTTTTTTATTTTTTTAATTAAGTACCATGTGCCATTTTCTAATTTGTTGTGTAACTGGTAACAAACCAAAACCAAAAAAACTGCTCAGGCCCCATTACATATCAGGTATGGATTATACCTCAAATCTTGCCAAGAAACCAGAACAACAAATTGCACATTTAACACTGGAAACTATAGCGGCCCCTGAATGACACGTACCATGGAGAAAACTAAAATAATCTAACTGAAGTAAAGTGTTTTCATTATGGTTGCAGTGGGAGAACCAGAACAAAAGTAACTTTATCAAAACACCATTATAATATTCACATACTTAAGACAATATTTTAATTACAGTTACCATCTAGATGTAGCTTTTTAATTTACAGCTTTCAAAATACAGCATGTGAGCATGATAGATGGATTTTTATTATCAATACAGCTGATCGTCCTCATCAGGTCAAACAAATGTATGTAATGAATGCTAGCTAGCTACATTTAATTAAGCAGCTACTGTACTTATTACTTAAGTACAATTTTGAGATACTTCCATAGGCTTTCTTCGACTTAAACTCTTTAACTTAAAAGGGAAATATTGTACTTTTTACTTAGGCTACCTAGCTACATTTATTTAACAGTTATAGTTGATTAAACTAACCAACAGTTAGCGGACGTTAAAGAAATTAGTTAAATTCCGCTCCACCTTGACAAAGCATAGGCCTAATAGTAAATGAATGCATACATTATTGCATTAATTATTAATCTAACAAACACTCACAGGGGCCATGTTTCTGCATTACGTTTACTCCTGATATGTTTAGCTTCTTTACTTTTTTTGAGTGTTATTTTCCATTATATGCACTACGCTGTAGCTATGGTAACGGAATGCTGACTTCTCCCTGGCGATTTCAGGCTAACTACCGCTAGCAAGAGACTTTAAACATTCAACATTTAAACGACTAAAAACGTCATAAACGTTACATTACCGTTACAAGCAAGTGTGTCCACTCGTTACCGGCGAGTAGCACTAACCGAGCAGCCTTTTGTAATGTTGTTGATGTTGTCGAGTCGTGTTTTGTCTTGACGCACAGTGGGGACGTAACCGACAAATGTAAACATGAATGAACTGGAGGCACACACGCGCGGTGCCTTTTCAGATGGAAGGTCTTTCTTTAGCCAATCACAAGCTGGGATTGTAAAAGTCCTAGTCTCTGATTGGTTGATGGCTCACCGATGAGAAAAGATGCGTCCACAGACTGAGCAACAGGTGCACCTTGCAGTACAAATGGTTTCTAGATTATGTAATAATAAGGTATTCCTTACAGAAAACACAAATTTGTCTGTCTGAAAAGAAAATTCTGATCATATCTGCCCTTGACAAATGTAAATGATACATGATGTTTGATGTAAATCCCATTGGCAGCCGAGATGTATCATGTATCACTCATTTTACTAGTTCGATTTATTGCTGATTGACAAGTTTCTGAAGAATTAAAAGATGCAGGATACATGGCATTTTTATATGGTAGGTAAACTCACTCTTGAGAGAGTTTCTGTTGGTGGTCACTAAGTGGCAGTGTTGGCTAAGCCATTCTGTCCCTTAATGAGTTGGTGTGGATGCTGATGGCCATTGCAGTGTCCACCGTCTTCTCCTGGACCTCCAAGTATTGGTTCATGGTATTTTATTGGAATTGGTATTACTGGTATTTTATTCTGGTCGTGTCCACACACGAAGAAACTTTGTAACAGATTGAGACAAATTATCACTTTAACCACATTTTATTTACACGATAAAAAAGAAGTCAAGTTTTTTTTTAAGCTGACTGCCAATGTTGAGCAATATGTTGTTTCCATATCTAAATGTAAAAACAAAAAATTGTTAAAGCATATGCACTAAAATATGTATTT
This sequence comes from Etheostoma spectabile, assembly GCF_008692095.1. Classification (NCBI taxonomy): domain Eukaryota; kingdom Metazoa; phylum Chordata; class Actinopteri; order Perciformes; family Percidae; genus Etheostoma; species Etheostoma spectabile. Next base: position 9,638,028 of record NC_045753.1, read on the forward strand.
GAATCATTTCTTGGTTATATTTTCTTTTTGGTAACTCCTAAACCTCCCTTGTTTGTTTGCTTGTTTGATGTACACAATATGTTGTTTACCTGCTGTATATCCACGTCTGTGAATAAAAATTGGTTTAAAAAAAAGTGAATTAAAGTTGTTTTTTTTATTAAATCATGCATTTAAGTACAATATAGCTACTGTGATTTTAGGGATGTCCTGGTTAAAGGATACCGCTCAAATACTGTCATATGTAGGGTGACCACCTGCTAATAAGCCCAAGGGGGGACAAGTGGTATGTTTCTGAGGGACAATGTGGGACACTGCCTGGCGAAGCGGTGCCCCCCCCACGGGCAGACTCACTAATAAAGGTTTACCCATTTCTAGCACATACCACGTACATGGTATATTAATAATGCCCTATGCCCCTGAACATGTGTAACTGCTGATGTAAGCTCATGAATAGGCCAACCAATGTGTATTTTTTTCTAAATAAAGATTAATATTTTGAAATCTCATACAATTAAATATAATTGACAGATGCCCTTCCACTTACGATTTACTTTAGCATTTAATTTTATTTTTCATACAATTCATTCACTTTAAATACATTATAATATGAAATTATAGGACTAACGGAATTGTAGTTGCTCAACCACAGGAACAGTTTAACTAAGAGTCTTCCCAGTCTTCCTTGTACCCACCTTCTCTTTCTAACTGATGGTGGGGGGGTCTCAGACTGCTCAGACTCGGGTTCTTTCTCCCAGTTTTTGAATTGGAAAGCCCATTCCTAAAAGTCCCTTCCCGTGTTTGGTATGCACTTGCGTCGCGGTCATGAACGAATAGGAGGGATTTTAACTATTTGTCTGATTTAAAGTCATTCTGGACATTCTGGCTGATAGAGACTTTTAGAAGTCAGAGAGACTAAATCTGATCAGATCACAGATCATCTCCAGTCTGTTGTTAATTAAAATCAGCAACAGATCTCATGTAGAACACTTTGAGAGCTACAATTAACATGAGACTGTTCCAGCTGATATGTGAGTCTGATTAGATTTTATTAATCGGAATCGCCCCACAGTTTAAAGTCACTTCCTGTTCTGGAATCGGCTGGAAACTGCCTGACTTTACCGGCTTTTAGTGTCCCCCCCCCCCCCCCCACCCCCGCTGCGGCCGCCTCTCTCGTCTACCTACAGCGCAGTTCATGTCCAACGAGCCTAATGTTCGTTTGGCTGCCTCGGGCCCCAGATAAGAGCGACCAACTTTTTTTTTGACACATTGATTATGCGTGACACGGTCTCAATTTCGGGACGCGTGAATGGGCTTCAAACGCTGTGCGCGCACGCGCTACGCGGGACGGGTGGTCACCCTAGTCATATGGCTGACATGTTAGGAGTATGTCGTGCACAAATAAATAGCAAAAATACAACCAATACCCACTGACATTTAAACGGGTTGATATCTAAGTGTTTAATATAATAACATAATTTAAGGATTATTATAACACACATTACTTGTTACTATGCAGGTTTGATGAACAAGAGTTTGGCTCCCTCCTGTGTTTTAATGTCATACTGCAGAAGTGAGTGAAGGACTGAGTTTCTGAAATTGTCCTACATTTCCCATGATGCAGCATGTGGGGCTTAAACAACGCAACTGTTGACGCATTCAAGGACAATCGGAAACAAGGCAGTAAGAGGATTTGATTTAAGCGCACATGACGTCAAGCTGTGGTTATTTTTATGTGTCTGTGTGAACTCAATTGTTGATTTATGGTTTATAAACAGCACCAATTTTATTCTAACAATTGTCCACGATAGACGGCTGGTTTACTAAAAATGACCTATTTGTGTTTTGGTGAACTTTCTTAGCATTAAACTCAAGTCTTTCTTTTTTATGTATTTAAAAAAATGTCAACACACACAAACGTGCTTAAAAACCTATGGTAGAAACACAGGCAAAGGAAACAAAATGAAAGTAATACGTCCATTTTATGTTATAAATTTGAAGAAAATGCAAAAATAATAATAGATTACTAAATAACTACGGGGATTGTAAATTAAACAGAGGACACAAGATGTGAACTGTTGTGCGTCAGTTGCAGTAAAACGTGAATTAAAATAAAAAATATTAGTGAGGTGACAAGGCAAAATGTAGCCTAAGTTGCAAACAGTAAATTCCTACACTGGTATGACGTATTTGGAAACCTATTCGGTAGCACAAACGTCCGAGGAGCACCTGAATGCAGCACAGCGGTTGGTTCTGTTCTGACAGGAGCTGGCGGTTGATGTCGGGGTGGTTGACAACAAGCTAACATGTAAGTTTTATCTCTTTACACGAATATTTTATCTAAACTGTAGTATTGTTAAGACTTCTTGTAGTCAAAACAGTTTGTGTATCAAAGTTTACGTTATATAATGTCTCGGGCGCGGTCTTTTTCAACAAGCTCACTTTCGGTTTCTTCATGTTCTGGTGTTTTAATTAAACTTCAGCCGTTTAAAAGTTTATGTAACATATTTACATACCATGTCTAGAGAGAAGGGACTCGTTTTATTGTGTATTGTAAGCGTTTTTAGCGCTGGGGAAAGTGTTTTTGGGACCATTCTTGATGCGTAATCGATTGGGAAACAAGTGAAACTAAGATAGGTGCGCACAAACAACAACAGGAAGAAGCGGCGCGCTGTCATAACCATGAACAGGTCATAACTTTATCTGTGTACGGTCATAACACCTGCCCTCATCAGTCATGGTATGCTCTTTATGTGTTTACTGGCTGCAGCCCAGCATGGAGAGCTCTACAGAGGCGGCTGCCACCAGCCCCACAGCACGCACCTTCTCCCAGGTGGTGTTCACCGACACCCCTCACTCATACCCACCCTCCACCCCCGTCACCTGCTGCTACACCCTCACTGATGCCTTCCAGCCAAACCCGAGGGACTGGGTGGGCATTTTTAAGGTGGGGGAAATAATGTTGTTTATTCCATTTCCATGTGTTTAATGCACCAAAGACATCAAGGCAAAGTCCATGCGAGTGAAAAGTCCTTCTAAGTTCTGATTAGACCTGCAACTAAGGATTATTTTCATTGTTAATTAATCTGTCGACTATTTTTATTGATTAATAGATAAAGCTGTTTTGTCTATGAAATGACAAAAGCCCAACATGACATACTCAAATGTCTTGTTTTGCTCATAGCTCAAATCTCAGAGGATTGAAGAAACTAGAAAATATTCACATTTAAGAAGCTGGAATCAGAGAGTTATCAGCCTACCCGATCAATCCGTTATCAATAGTTGACAACTAATTGATTAATGGATTAATCTTTGCAGCTCTAATTCTTATTTTGATATCGACTTAGCTTTTATAAATCTCTGTGGCTCTTTAAGGAATCTCTCAGTTTTTGTCCTAACTTTTCTTGTACAGGTAGGGTGGAGCACAACAAAGGATTATCATACCTTTGTGTGGGTGGAGCCATGTCTGGATGTGGTAGGGAAAGAGTCTGCAACTAGGCAAGCTTTTTTTAAAGGTAAGAAATAGTTTCACTTTTACTGCAGTGTGATAATGCTTTGTCATGTTAGCTTGTAATGTACACTTCCTGTCAGATGGTACGTCCTGGGTGTCTTACGTGCCGACAGATTAAGCATAGTTCTATTAATTATATTAAGTAAGTGCCACAAGCTCTTAAATCTGTTTTTATGAGCTGCTGTGACACATGTCTGACCCTTTGGCTCAGTGTCGTTGACATCCTATCTGGTGAAGTCAAATCCTCCATGCAAACTAGAGTCAGATTTAGGCAGTGGTGGTAGAAGTACTCTAGTACTTTACTTCAGTAACAGTACTAAAACAACACAGGGAAACTCCACTTTGAGTAAAAGTCCTGCATTCCAACCTCACTTACTCTCAAGTTTTGTCTTTGGGCGTCCACCCCACATTGTGAACAGCTGACTTACATTAGTTGTCTTTCACGGATGCCTTAATAAAGTGAATATTTCCCTGATTATTTCCAGTGACATAATGGAGACATGTAGAAAATATTTAGTTCCCTAGCGGTCTGCTCTGTTCCTGTCCCATCAGATTACTACCTGCCTAAGGATGAGATCGAGTTCTATCAGTTCTGCTACGTTGACTTTACTGGGCAAGTGCGGGGAGCCAGCACTCCGTTCTGTTTCAAAAACACGGTGGAACAAAGCATCGAAAGCAGCCCAGATGATGACCTCATGGTCATTACAACACAGGTATCAAACGCAAATGACCGATGTAGAGCAAAAGCCAGCAAATGGATCTTTTTTAACAGTTCAACAGGGTGATAACGTCGTTCTGTGTTGTAATGAGAACGGATGTCAGCCTGTAGGCAAAAGTAAGCAAGGCTTGAAATTGATTTAATGTGTTTTGTTGAATACAGGAGCAGGTCGAAAAGAGCGTACGTGAGAAAGCTGAACTGCAGAAGAAGCTGGATCAGATAAGGAAGGAAAATGAAACCTTAAAAAGTGATCTACAGAAGGAACAGCAAGAAGCTGCCAGCTGCAAGGTCTGCCGAGAGATACTGAACATATTTACTCATTGCACAATAGAGAGAAATAGATAAATAGGAATTGAACTTTGATATTTGACACGGTGTGTTTAATTTCTCCAGGGGCAGAATGAACAGAAAGACAAAGAAATGAGTCAATTGGTCAAGGAAATGGATAAAATGAAAGAACAACATGAAAACTTAAAAAGCCTGTTACAGCAACAAGTGAAAGAAACAGACAACTTAAAGGTTTGTTTTTGGTCTACGTGGGAATTCAGTGCTACTGTTTCAGTGTGAAATCTAACGTTGGTGTTCCTGCCAGGAGGAGATGTTGACCCAGAAGATAAAGCAGATGGAGATGCAGCAACCCGATGCTACTCAGCAGAAAACACTGAGTCAAAGCTTGAGTTTAGACGGAGCATCAAGACCAAATGAGGTAGGATCATTTATCTCTTTAGCTGTTAAAGGCTCCGACAAAATCTTGAATCAATCCTTGGTTTTTAAACACGCTCAGGAGAAATACGACCGAGCTGTGATGAAGATCAACCAGCTCAAAGAGGAGCGTGAGGAGCTGAGGGGGAAGGTCGAGGCTCAAAGTGTGGAGATGTCCACGTGAGTCAAGTCTGCTCATTTCTATATGTTTTCATTATTAAAGTTGGCCTTGTTGCGTAATGTTTCTTGGCTGTTTTTTTGGGGGGGGTTTGTTTTAGGCTAAATTCCCAACTCAGAGAAAAAGAGAGAGAACTGCTCAAAATGAAAGACAGCATTCAGCTCCTTCAGGTAAATCTACTTTGCACTGCAATACTTTGAGGTGATGAAGCTGGTGTTATTTAACATTTTTCTTGTTATTAAATGAAATGGAAAGACCAAAACCCTTTTGACTTTCCTAATCCGTCTGTAACACTCATAGCCAAGAACTTTGGTTCCTACTAAAGATGTGAATAAAATAAAGCCCTAAGCCTAACCCCAGCTCACAGTTATATATTTCATATAAAAAGGCTAAATAATTACCCAAAACAGATGGTCTGTAGTCTGTACTAGACTGTAGTTTTTTAATAATCTGACAAGTTATCCAACAACACAAAGGTCAGATTAAGATTATTTGGGTCCAGATCAGAACTTTGTTGCTGTATTTAAACGTGTGTGCTTTACCTTATTGCAGGTTGACCTTCAGAGCGGTGAGAAAGACAAGGAGAGGCTCTCTGCAGAGCTGCAAAGGTTGCAAAGCATCGCACACAACATGGACGATGTGAAGAGAGAGAACCAGGAGTTATGTAGGAGGCTGTCGCAGCAGTTGACACTGCAGAACTGTCCAGATGACGATCTAAGAGTGGGAACATAAAAAAGAGGCTGAAGTTATTTTAAATACACACGATGACATGAATTTCCTCCGTGCTAAATGCTTGATAATCATGTCCACTTCAGGTGCGGTGTCAGACTCTGGTCAGCCAGCTGCAGGACGCTCAGGAGAAACTGGCTACGGAGCGGGAGGAGAACAGAAACGTCAAGAGGCAGGCCGAGTTTCTGAAGGACGAGCTGCTGCAAACCAGGGAGCATCTGGAGAAGATGATCTCATCAAATGACCAGGAACAACGGAAATCTGGCAAACTAGAGGTAAACTCAAAAGACGTGTAAAATTTAGACCTAGGTTGAGATATACTATGTGGCCGACAGTTTACCTGTGGTCTCCGGGTCTCTTTCAACGTGACAATGCCCCCCTAGAAAACTGTTTATGTACTGTTACTGTAACAGTTACGCTTTCAAGAACAGCAGTTACACAAAGGAGAAAAGGGGAAAGAGAGAGTATATGACTCGTTAAACTAGTAAGTGTAGAGCCACAAAATAAAGAAAAAAGCCGAGGAACATAAATGTGTTTTGTTGGAGCCATTTCATTGGCTGACCAGCGTGTGATGCTGGAGGTGTACAAGTTTATTTAAATGTGGCCTAATTGGGTCAGCTGTGTTGCGCACAGCAAGGTCACAGTTTTTTTACGTGGTTAAGTGTGGGATAATGATTAGAAGACCAGTTATGTTTGATTAGTTTTTGTTTACTTAAATAAACGGATTGTGATATCCAGTTTTAAGATTGAAAGTCTTGGACAGCAAGTAACTCATTGACAATTCTTATTACCAAAACACGCATTTACACAGAAGTCACGCGTCAATTTCCGACCAAACAAAAGAAACAAATGTGCGCCAACAGGTTTTAAGATGCTTTTTAAAGATATGCTCAGATGTGGCTCCTCTGAGACTTGGAGGGAGGTTGTCAAAGAGCCGTGCTCAAAGCCAGGTCTGTAAAGACGTGGTCTTCCCAGTTTGGCGTGGAAGAACCCGACTGTCCTGCACACATCACGACCCTCAAACCCATCCAACACCGCTGATATAAACTGGAACACCGACTGTGAGCCAGACCTGATCACCTGACAATGCTGGACCTCGCTGATGCTCTTGGGAATGGGAACACATTTCTGGTTTTTCCTGTATAGAGGAATTGTTACCACCCCCCCAAAATGTTTCAGCCTGAGCCAACGCAAAAACATCGGGAGGAGTAGCCGCTGCTGATAAAGTGGCATCAGTGTTGAATTAAGAGGGGACTATCACAAGTTAAAAACTTTTCGTAGATGCTTTAAATACTGGTTTACTTTTGTTTTGGTATGGTTTTTTCAAGTGAACTTGGGCACAGATTGACCGGGATCAACCCACTCTGCCCGGGTATGGTACTCCGTGTTCAAACTAATAAAACTAACTGGACTCTGGGGTCAAGTGTACTCGGATCCAGGCCCAGATCCCTAATGTAAAATACCCCTTACTTCATTATTGTTGTTGTTGCTCAAAAGTCCCCATCTTCGTTTTTCAGCTACAGCTCAGAGAGGCATGTAAAGCGATCGCAGATAAAGACACCATCATAGAAGAGAGAGAAAACATGATCCAGCTGGTGAGACACGAGAAAGAAGAGCTCGACAGAGAAAACCAGGTACCTTCACACAAGCCGTCTCGATTCAAAAAGGTCAACTTGTGATTGTAACCTTTTCAAAGCCGAAGTTAACATAAGGAGAAAAGGAGAAAGAGAGAGGACATGAGACACAAAACAAAATGTAAAACAAAGCTGAATCAGACACTTGTTTGTTCAACTGTGTTTGTTCCGTCAGAATCTCACCAGTGATATTGTCGAGCTGCGCAGAGTTTACGCTGAAGTCAGCGCAGCCCCCCCCGCCGACCCACCACACACGCAGCCTGACAACACACCTGCCAGCCGGGACTGGCAACAGCCGGCAACACCAGAACAGCCTGAGAACCTGTATGAGAACATCGGTGAGTAACTAAACAGACACTTACATGCAAAGGTGGGAATTACTTTTTTTTGCTGTTTTTAAAGCAGAAAAAGATAAATCCTTGTACGTTTGTCTCACTTAAAACCCTAAACCCAAACATTTCCCCCTTTAAACCTAGTGGTGTGTAAGGGGGGGAATCACCAGATGCCTCACGATACGATATCATCACAACACTTAGGTAGAAACACAATATTATTGCGATTTTAAACATATTGCGACCTTCTGCGATATATTGCAATTTATTACCTTTTTTCCAACTTCAGATGTTTCTCAATTTCAAATTACGTCCCCAAAAGGAAACTTTGTCAACA
>NC_045753.1:9646175-9653675 GCF_008692095.1 Etheostoma spectabile
TGTTTTATCTAAAAAGAAACATTTCTCTGTTTGTTGATCTCTATCTAGAAAATGTATGATTATTGTTGACTGTAAAATGACATAAACCATAATAGTATTGTATCTATAATCACCCACTCCTGCTAGACATGTGTACATTAAGTTAGTCCAAAAAACAAAAGGTAAGGAGTTTTTGATAATAAATATTATTAGCTGCAGCTCTAGGAGAAATTACCAATAAACGATCATTTGTTTTTTATTAATGTGGTGTTAACTGATTTCCTTTTCCTTGCAGATAGCATCATTGCAGACCCAGAGGAAGAGGTGAGTCAAATAATTGTACCCGTTTCAGTATGTGGAGTTTACGAGCTCCAGCCTGGCTCCGCCCTCCTGCGTACTTCAGCTCAGTTTTCGTTTTCCAAATGTACAAGAATCTGGTAGGACCGGGCTCACGACCTCACCCGTCATCACTCAGACAACATGTCGTCAGGGAGCCGTCGCTGCTCATCTAGTTATACATTCTTACTCTAATCTTTACAATGTCTGCCAAATGGCTTGGTTAAAATAAGAGATTCTCCATCGATCTTTGTTTTGGGGATCTCTTATCCATAAATAACCTCCAGAAATCTTTTAATAAATACCATTTAACATGGAGGTGAAAGTAAAAAGTAGCTCAAACTCATTTTTTTGGGGGGGGGGGGGGGGGGCGGCAATGCTTGATGTCAACATGCATTGTAAGAAAAACTATGAGGGTTGCGTCGTGCTTGTATAATTTACAGCAGAAGTTTATTGGGAATCTTTTATATCCAACCCAAGATGGTTTTGTAACTGATATTTTCCTAATGTAATTGATATTGAATCTGAAATTTAAATGTTTTTTTAATAAAATCGGAACCCTGTGAATCAAAATCGATTCAGGAAATCAACCTCCTAAAAAAATCCACCTGCTAAAAAGCCCGTATAACATACTTCTCTGACACTATGAATACTACATGGTAGCAAATGGAAACCTGTAGCAGTGCCAGCTAGTTAACCATCAGTTTAACGCAACCTGAATGAACTCGTATTGAAACGCACTTTAGGTTAAGGAAGCTGGATGCAACGCAACTCTCAACTCTAAAACACACGCATGAGAAGACCTTCCTCCCTCCTGTGGTCTCTGGCTAGTCACACATGAGCCAGAGTGTGACTCGGATGTTTACCATTTATTTTCGTGGAAGACTTAAAACATAATCCGCTCCCTATTTCGTTACGTCTTCTGACTTGCCGTCTCTATTTCTGCTGGCAGCGGGCGCTGGTGTGTCGTCACTGCCAGGAGAGCTTCCCCTGCATAACCCAAAACGAACTGGAGCAGCACGAGCAGAGCCACCGAGTGTGTCCCTTCTGCACCATGATCTGTGACAACATGGAGCAGTCCGTGTTTGAGGATCACGTCTACGGCCACGAGCTGTGAGACCCGCACGTGTGATTCCTACATCTGGAGAATCAACGTCTTACAAGTTGAGGGGTCATGTGGCAAAGGACCATACTGATATTTTTGCACACGTTTACTGCAAACCACATTACTTAACATTACGGTTGCCCCATTTTCCAAAGCATACTGAAGGTTTGGGGGGGGGGGGGGGGGGGGGGGGGGGGGGGGCATTAGTGTCCATCATGCACAAAGAATCTGCTGGCAGAGACATGAAGCCTGCCTGAGTTGCAGTATGTAATCCATCACAGTGAACACCGTGTCCTCGTTTATTTTGGTCAAATGTTGCACATTAATGTATTTAAAAGTAAATTTCCACAACTGGGCATCGTTTGAAATGATTGGAGACTTCCGGTGTTTCTTTTTAGATGCATGCAGACATATTTTGCATGAACAAAATTGTCTAAAGTTGTCTTATGAATTCACATATTAGGCAAGTGTTCACAAATATTCTTTTTATAATTTAATTACTGGGAACAGTACATGACACACGAATGTTTCTGGTTCTGCCTTCCTCAGCGTGGGTACCAGAGATTATATCGACCTCGTCTTCACCCCGCCATCGCCACAACTCTTCTGACCTCCACTGTGAGGTTCGCCTCATGTTAGGAAGTCAAACGTGTGCCAAGTGTTGCCAATAATTCAATAAAAAGAAGCAAATGTGTGATAACTTTTCCCCTGGATTGTACATGTAGCCCCCTAAAGGAAGACAGGAAAGACCTTGAGTAGAGACCATTCCTTCCTTTGTTTTGTATTAAAGATTGCAAACTTCTGATTTAAATCAGGAACTATCCAACCAAATAAAAAATAAATAGGATAATGAATCTGATCACACAGCTGATGACCACATACTCCAGCGATCTGGGTCTGGAAATGCAACGCAACGTCTAAATTAAGCCACTTTCAAACCTTTAAAATCTGATTTTCATGTTGCGCTAAAATAAATGATTAAAAAAACTCTTCTGGTATGCTTTGGAAAATAACCAGCAGTAAAGAATATATATTATTGATATTAAACAGGCTTTAACAATGTAACATTATTCTTCTTTAAGTTGATGGAAAGAATTTAAATAAAGCATGGCACATTTAAAACTTAATATTTAACCACAATTCTTCATTTACAATATAGCTTTGCACTTTTCATCTCTGAGGAAATTGATGGTTTAATATAACCTGAACGAGTCGATTCAAGTATTAACTTCTGTTAATTTCTGTTGATTTTAAAATGTATGACAGAATGAATTGTTGAGATGAGGTTGAGCCTGTGAATGTATGTGAATTATGAATTTAAAGGATTAAAATGCATTTTAATGGTTGTGTGAAACAATAAAAAAAATCCGGTGGTAGACTTCAGCTGATATAGTTTTTAAAGGTTATTCTTTATACATAAACATTCACACGTTCTGTGTACATCGATCCGTAACCACCCTTAAACCGTTACACCAGCTGAAGTTTATATGCAGCGTCGTGTCTCATAGTCACGTGAGTTCAGTCACTGCAGACGTCACGGAGAAGCCGATGAGGGAAGCTTTCTCCTCGTGTTCAGATAATAATCTCAGACGGAGTTCTCCCAGCCGACTCCATCACATGAGCCTTCCCACCAGCCACATGTTGTTTACCAACAAGTCTCTGAATCCGTCGCCAACAGGCAGTCCGTCATTTCTTAAGGTGTCATCTGATTGGCCTCCTCTGGCGTGACATCACGGGAGGTGATCTCAGAGAAGAGGGCAGGCAGCCAGTACTGGGCTTCTCCAGGCGCCTGAGAGTCCAGCCAAGCCAAGCCTTCCTTCAGCAGGTGATCCTGGAAAAACCAAAAGAAACCAGTGTTTGTGCACAGTTCACCAACGCACATTTGAAGATTACTTTTTGGCCATTTTAGGCCTTTGAGAAGACAACTGAAGACATTAAAAGGGGAGACATGCAGCAAAGGGCCACGGGTTGGAATCAAACCCTGGGCCGCTGCAGAAAGACCCCAGAAAGACTGACCCTTGGTACATGGGACGCACCCCCAAGCTGGTGAGCTAACAGGGCGCCCAAACAACTTCCATTAAGGACTTAAAAAAAAGAATTTGCAGAATACAATGCAATTTCCCTCAATCATATTTGAAAGTATTTTACAGTACTTTCCAGCAGTATATTACACTAGTTTTAGGGCTAATGATTATTAATTCTCAATTAATTATTTACTCTAATAAAAAAACTAAAAACTGCAATTCAGTTTCTCAGAGCCCAAAGAGATGCCTGTCCACAACCCAAACATATTAAATGTAGTGTCATATGGGACATAGAAAACCAGCAAATCCTCGCATTTGAGAAGCTGAAACCAGAGAGTAGTTGACGTTTTTGCTAGCCTGATGTCGTCATACTCAGATTCTCAAATGTTGTCGGCCGGGCTGAGTTCGGCTGCATCCAGGCTACGTTTACATTACAGTTACATTACAAAAACAACGGAATTGATTAATCACTTATCAAAATAGTTGCCAACAGATTTTCTAAATGATTCCTATCCCAACGATACAATTAATTTAATTGAATGCAACCTGGACCAGGGTAAGCAGCAGGCCATGTTAAACAATTTGAAATGATTAATTCATTAAAGTCATGTTTTTAAAAGTGACACTTTTATATTATATTTTTTATTTGGTGATAAGGGACCATGAACATCCTCACACTGTAACAGTGGTACCAGACCAGTGTCACAACAATCCCACTTTTAGATTAACAACATATTTTATTAGTAGCATTTAAGGTCTACTGCAGGAAAGTGAAAATATTTCAGATTTTTTAATGAAATGTGAGACGTTTAATACTGAATTGATTGAGTTTCTAGACCTGCGGATACCCTGTTTTAAAGCATGAAGGAGTGTCAGTGTCAAACTGTCGTTCAGGGACCTGAATGAGCGGAGGAGAGCTTACCAGGACGTGACAAGCCCGTTCCTTCTCCCATTTCAGACTGTCCTTGATCTCACCTACCGAGACGTAGCCCTTTTTCTACAAATGAATAAAAAAAACAGACATCACATTGTACCGAACAGCCATGATCCCTCTCTTTTATGGGATGTTAAGCCTTTTCCAACAGACAGTCTGTAAAATTGCTGCTTACTCTTAAAGTAAGAGCTCCTTTAGTATTTAAACATACAGTAGGTCTCTGTAACTGTTATATCCAAACATGAAAGGAACATTACGGTTAGAGCTGCAAAGCTTGTGTTATTTTTGTCACCTGGTGGTGAGAGGGAGGGGGAAGGGACAGATGGAGGACAGCAGGAGATGGAAAATAGCGACATCAAGTGATCGACTTTAAAACTTGTTTTGCAATTTCTTTCCATCCCAGTGAATGTTTTCCCAACAACACAAGGGGGAAAATACATTTTGTTCGCTGATCTGACATGAGAAGAATCGCATCTCTTTATTTTCTGTGAGTATAAGATATGATTGTTAAATTACACTTTTTTTAAAGTGCTCCTAAAAGGAGGAACACTATGCACATTCAATATTTCTCTTTTTATTTTAACTTGTAAAAACCAGCTGAAGCTTCACTGTTACTGCCACCATTTTTCTTTTATCAAAACATGACTTAAACATGAGACCATTAGATAAATCCAATTTTACAAGTCAAAGTACATGATTGAAAGGGGCTTTATGCTGATAAAAAGGACATGACCAATGAGCCTGTGAGCTGTGTCTTACCTCGGCCAGCTGCAGAACTACAGTGTGGTCCATGTTGAGCTCTGCTGGGACGGACTGTACCAAGTAAGAACCGCCAACAGGAATCATCCCAAAGCCGTTCCCCATCACCTTCAGTTTCTTTATGGCTCTCATCAAGTCATCTCTGGGAAGCACATACGTCGTCATTTTATCAATCACGTAACTTAGGGCCGACACACGGGCATCAAATGATCCAAATATGATGTCTTACACATGAAATATTGAATTAGCGACACTTACTGGCTCACATCCTGGGCAAATTTACCTCTGCCCTTCAGTACTCTCTGATGGAGTTCATCCAAAGTAATAAGCCCTGACAGATAATACACACGTCAACATTTAAAAGCCAGAAACATTATTAATCATGATATCTACGTCGTGCAGGGTGTTCATGACTGGATTGATGGTATATCACTGTGTTGAATATGTGCAGAATATCTGGGATGGAGTTTAGATTGAGATCGACTTAAGCTGCCTCTGATTGTAGATATAGGTTACACAGCCAATGTTACCGTAGAAAGAATGGCCCATAACATAAATAAAACTTGATTCAGACAACGGCTAACCACACAGACATGAGAAAAACAACATAAACAACAGTAATTTGTTACATGTGATCTTTACCCTTTTGGGGATCACACGGATCCAGAAATCCACCTCTTTGTCACTTTGTTACCAGTCAAACACAATGATTACCACTAAATCAGACCTGTAGTCACATATAGGGGTGGGCTGGCGTAGGAGCGGTACAGATGAATGGGTCTTGTATGTTTATGTGCGTTTTGTTTTTTTTAAAGTAAGCAACATTTAAAAGCTCTTTAAGGGACAGGCATTGTAAACTAGCGATAGCTGTAAATGCTGTGATGCTGTACATTGGACATTTGTTGCATATGTCTATGTTGTAGCATCTGGCTCTATTCAAAAAGATTACAAACCTCCATTTCTGTGTTTCAGGGCCAGGCACACTTCAACAATCTGAACACCGAGCTCGTAGTAGAAGTCCCCTACACCGAGCATCTCAGACCAAAAACCTTTGCCAGCTGTGGAGAAAGAAATTGGGAAAAAGGGGTTAGAAAGTTGTTTTTTTAATATATATATATATATATATGATTTAACCCTTGTGTTGTCTTCCCGTCAACCGTGAAAAAAAGTTCTCATTTTCTGACATTTTTGTCACTTTTTCAACAGAGTGGGTCCTTTTTCTGATGTTTTTTGCAAAGTTTTTTGATATTTCTAATGTTGACATTTCCAGCTTATTACGAAGGCCCATTTTTTGTCATGAAAAAAAATGAAAATGGGTCAAATTAGACCAGAGGAAAACATGAGGGTTAAAGCTTTAGTGCGTAAGGTTTTGCCGCCCCCATGAGAAATTCTAAGTAATGACAACAAAACTGTTAGGGCGTCCACATGATACAAGCCTTCCGTGTTAAAGCACTGTTGCTAGTAGCCAAGGAAGACACAGAGATTTTAAACAAAAACATGATCGACTCTTTAGAAGAGGTCGTTATCTTCACTCGAGTTTCTGAGCGGGAAAGTCATTGGATGCCAAAATCTTCTGAACATAGTAATACTGAGGGAATAGTGTGGAGCTGATAGTCTTCATTGGCTTTGTAGCAACTCATTTGGCGACAGCTTGAACGTAAGAGACGTTCATTAATATAGAGAAGAAACGCATTAAAGCTTTAACATAAATTTACTCTGTAATTTTACAGATTACAGTCCGAATGTTTCTCACAAGCGAGCGGGTCGACTCCGATGGTGGCACACATCTCCTGAAACTGAACCCTAAACTGGGAGTTCTTTCGGATTTCTTGTTTATGCTTGCTGGCGAACTCCTCCAGGTTGGACTTGAAGGTCTCCAGCTGCTTCGACATCTGGCAGAAGAACAGAAACCGGGGAGTAAATGCAGTAAATGTGTGTCTATATTAGTGTGTACATTTTTGTTTTGGTTGTTTTGTATGTGTAAGCACATTGTGAGCAACGATGCTCCAAATAAAGCTGATTCTGATTATAATTATCAAAGCATGCATGTGTTTTTATTATGTCTGATGTGAATTCATATTTTATTAGTAATCTTAATCTGCAAAGTAACTAAAGTTATAGAAATACTTGTAATGGAGTAGAACTATAAAGCAGCATCAAATGAAAAAGTACTTTAAAGTTGTACTTACGTACAGTTATTAGATAAATGCATTTAGCTACACTCCACCACTGGAAATACATTTGTATTAACTAAGGAAAATGTTACATGGATAAAGTTTTTCAATGTTTTTTTTTTAATCTTTATAAAAACTGAAATTCTATTGATACAAAAACTCACTTGGACAATTTGGTCCTCTGCGAGC
>NC_045753.1:9658675-9691258 GCF_008692095.1 Etheostoma spectabile
TGTGAACAACCACATTTAGTTCATTGTTTTAAGTACGTTTCCTCACCTTTAAATGGGGATATCTCTTTAAAACAGGCAATAAGAAATACTGTAGCTGCTTACCGTGGAGAGTTGCCTTCACAAAGTGGGCTTTTATAGAGTTTCCTCAGGGGAAACATGTGTCATAGCAGGAAAGTGGGAAAGAAAAACATTTTAGTTCCAGCACATTAAAGCATTAATGAAACACACATGCACAGGTGACTACTGATATCAGCGCTGTGATAACGGTGGAGAGTGAATTGGTTTTTACTTTCCTAAAGAGCTGTTGCTGAGTTAACAACCAACAGGAAAAGATTCATGGACCATTAAACTAATGAAAAAGTGGCACTTTAGCAACATGTGAAAAAGCAATGGTTTGTTGATAATACACAGGCTGAAGATGTAGAGTGTGGGCTTAAATGTTCAGTATCAGGATGTTTGACTGAAGCTTTTCTCATGGAAAGAAACTTCCTACACCAAACGTGATTTCTATGATATCTTCATTGTGTACTTCAGCACAGCCCTTGAGTAAATGTACCTGGTTGAATATGCCAGTCCATTACGTACTATTAATCATTACATAATTGTAGTGTAACGTTGCTCTGTCTCCCCCTGTTGACGCTCTTCTCATCAAAACACAAGAAATGGCCATTCAACAAATTACGCATGCGCAGTAGTGAGCGCTTTAAAACAAGTCTGGAGGAGGGAACATGAAGGCACTTTGCAGGTGGACTTGAGTAACAGTCGAGGTAAGCTCAAAACACAATAACTACATAGTAGTTAAAACACGTATGTCCGATTATGAGTGTTTAATAACGCGGCTGTTATAACCGCTTCGCTCCGCACGCGCGTTTGTTGGTTAAACAAGCCGGCGGCTAACATTAGCAAGCTAGCTAGCTGTTATTGTTTTTCATGATTTCGCGAGAACCAAAATGGAGGAGAAGGCGGCTTGCCAGTGTCCTACACAGCCACTCCCGAGTCCTCACACTGTAATGTCTACCCTGACGCACCACTGAGTTTAAATCCTCTTAACGTGACTAGTTTGTGTCTCTAAAAGCAACCGTGTATTTGTACTGCAGTTTCAAGGTATCTTAGCTTCAATTTCAAACCCGGTGGAAGATTTTTGAGAAGAAAGATGCACGGAATCAGTCGCACTTAGTTTTCTTGAATAGTTAGCTGGTGCATATGTGTCACTAGCAGTTCAGAGACGATATGTCGTCCAGTTAAACAGACAACAATAACAGGACAAATGTTTTTATTGAGCCTTGTATGCGTTTTGTAGGACAGCAGCTCTAATGGGAGGAAGCTGTGGTTGAAATGCACCGCCGAGGCGCTGCAGGATGAGCCGTCGTTGTGTTCGCCATGACTCTGAGGTCCACACTGTTTCCAAACACAGGATTCAAGCAGGACGCTGACACCAACGACTTTGACAAAACGCATTTTGGGGCCGCCACCGTGAGACCCGTGAGCCTCAAGAGGGAGTCCTGCGACTTTGTTATAGATGTTCAAAACGCACACGGGGGCGAGATCCCGAGCAAATCGCAGGACTTAGGCCAGAATTACATGACAAGCAAAGTTTCCCTCGCGGCCACAGTTGCAGAAGACAATAAAACTGTGGGGACATTGCCCCCTGTCAGGCAAATGGGGGGTGAGGGAACCCCAGTGAAAGGTAAACCTCTCTCTGCTGACAATATGGAAAACCCTCAGATGGCTCTGAACAATAACCCCAAGGATGGAGTTGCGGATGACAGTGCAAAGGGGGTCGTCCCAGGAGTCCTGGGCACAGCATCCATTGAACTCTCCTCTGAGGGCAAGTGGAGGAACATCAGGAAGACCCCTGCAAATCCCCACACACAGGCCAACTGCCTCCGGCAGATCCTCCTCCTCCAATTGGACCTTATTGAACAACAGCAACAACAGCTGCAGTCCAAGGATAAGGAGATAGATGAGCTCAAATCAGACAAGGAGACAGTAAGTAAAAGTGTTTTAAGCAAACATTGGTGTGTTTATGTAATGCGTTGAATTGAAAAAGCATTTAAAGTAACGTTTTTCTGTCTTCTTTTGCAGCTGCTTGCACGTATTGAGCGCATGGAGCGTCGCTTGCAGCTCACAAAGAAGGACCCACCGCGTGACAAGCGCCTTTTCCAGCCCCTGGAGCCATGGACCCCTGACAAGGAGGACATGTGGGATCTGGAAGTCGAGGAGAGTCCACAGCCCAACACAGCTACTCCACTCGCCTTTAGTCGGGGTGGCAAAGGTCAAAAGAGGTAAAGTAAAGCACTGGGCTTTTCTTATGAGCCTTAATTCTTTTAAATCAAACACACAGGAATGAAATTCATGCAGAAAAGGAGATATTATGGTCTGACACTTTACTGCTGCTTGATTATGAAAAATGATCAAGATCACAATTAGTTTGGTCAATATTGAAATAACACGATTTACTCGTTGACTTTTGGAAAGATGTTGCAATAATTGAACATAAAAAGCAGTGAAACAGTTTAACAAATCCACAGTGAAAACACCTTTTGCTGGGACATTTCCCTTTTAATACTATTCCCGTTGAATTTTTAGAATTCCTCATAAAATAAATAATGTAAAAAAATATATTCAAATGTTGACTGAGTTTAGTCTTCAGAAGGGGCAAAAGTGTGTATGTCATCCAGGACACATGACAGAATAAGAGTTTACTTCCAAAACGTAATGTGTGTGTGTGCAAAATAGTTGTTTTTCTTGATTACATTGTTTTTGTGATCAGTAGGAGCCAAAATTGAAATGTAGTAGTAGTAGATTTATTCATTTAATTAGGACAATGCATATTAATCAACATTTCTGTAAAGGAGCCAGTGTTAGCCAGTCGGCTAATTTTCAACTGTAGTCCCACCTAGCATGCATGTCTTTCATGGTGGGAAGAAACCAGAGCACCCGGAGGAAACCCACGCAAACACAGGGAGAACATACAAGCTCCACACAGAAAGGCCCGGAACGACCTGGATTCAAACCCAGAACCTTCTTGTTGTGAGGCAGAAGTCCTAACCACTGACCACCACTGATGACAACTGACACAGTTCCTTAAAACTGTTGTAATCTAACTCGCTCTGTTCAGATGTTGGCTGTGACAAATTTAAATGTTGTCATATTTTAGTAATTCAAATTCATTTCTTTGCACACACAGGAAATCTTGCTTTGGAGATGCAAAAGTCCAGAAATCCCGGGGCAAAAGTGCCAAGCTCAGCCCCCAAAAGCCCGATATTCAGCCGGGCTCTCCCAATCAGAGAGAGCTGCGCAGTAAGGAAACCCCAGAGAAGACCCTTCCCATGAGGTCGGGGCCAGAAAGGGACCTCATGCTCCCGTGCAAAGAGGAGCCCGGGCTGAACTGTCAGATCGAAGACCTGCCCTTCATGTCTACTACAGAGATGTACCTCTGTTGCTGGAACCAACCTCCTCTGTCTCCTCTGCGTGAGACTTCCTCTAAAAAGGAAGAAGAGGTGGCCAGTGAGTGGACTCCTCATGTAGTACATGATATGCTGATTGTTTGTAAGCGTAACCTATATCTCATCTTTAATCACTATATCCATCAAATGTCCGGAACACACTTTGATCTCTGAATAGCTTACCTTTCCCGCCTTCTTTCTTCCTCTTAGTTCCATCGTGGAGGGAAAATCACATAGAGCCTTTGGAAGAGGACTACTCCTTTATTCCCTCTGAGGTGAGACACATTTGAAATGTTAATAATTCTGCCTCTGAGGTTTGAGAGGTTATCTCAAAATTAAATCCAAAAGCATATAACTCTTGAATTACATGTGTGACTTTGTCTTCCCACCAAGCCGCTGGATGACAATGTGTTTTTAAAACGCCACGCGAAGCTGGAGTTGGATGAGAAAAGGAGGAAAAGGTACCAAACACAGATCTATTTAAGTATCAAATCAATTAATTTCAGTCTGTTTGTTCTTGAGTTTTGGTACTTTAGTACTGGGGTTAAAACAATCAGATAATAATGCACTGGTCAACATTTGTTTGTTGTGATTTTCTTTTTTTTTGTTTGTTAAGGATCCCTTAATTTGGTTATTACAGAGATGTGACCAAGCTATGTACTGACCATACTATAATACTAATTTATTTGGAAAACAAATCCTCATGTCAATAACCCCTTGAACAACACAAATACAAGAAATATATTAAAGGAAGGAGAAAAGAAACTCAAATAAAAACAACAATGAAGCCCATAAAACTTTAAATTCTGGACTATGATAAAGTATACTGCACTGTAATAAACATACGGTTCTAGTTTTAGTGGGGGCAAGACTGTCATTTAAACATTAAATACATGTTTCATAGTTTCATAGTCCTCGTTCTTTACTCTCGCTGATACTTTTATTAATCGTCTGTGCTTTCAGGTGGGACATCCAGCGAATCAGAGAGCAGCGCATGTTTCAGCGTTTGCAGCAGCGCATGAACAGGAAGAAAGTCGTCCCTGAGACTGAGCCGGAGCTCTCGTCCTTCTATCCCGACACTGAAGATGGTACACCTGCATAACTTCATATACAGTTACAGTGCAATGTAGTCACATTAGTGGGATGTTTTTTAACTTGACTGTTTTTATCTCTACCAGTTGAAACTATAGTGATCACTCCCTTCCTGCCTGTTGTTGCATTTGGCCGGCCGTTGCCCAAACTCTCACAACAGTAAGTTTGTGTTTGTCTTTAATTCTGCTTTGTGACATTTAACTGTGTGATTAGTTCAGGCTGAGGCTGGTATGATCCATAAAGTTATTGATTTGTCATCTCATTACTCTGGTGATTCTGCACTGCAGGAAGCTCAAAAGCACATTTTCAAAAATGGTTACAGAGTGGAGAAAAAACAACGAAAAATTAAAAGAATAATGAGGGAAGAGGAGGAAGCCAGTGGGTGAAAGCAGCTGAGGTTATTTGGTAAAAGCATGAATTTATGACTTATTTTGGTAATTAGAACATTTTATTGAGCCTTGACTATGAGTTACATTACATAACACGTCATTTAGCTGACGCTTTTATCCAAAGCAACTTTCAATTAAGTGCTTTCAACGTTAAAGGTGCACACTCCAGACAAGAAGTAATGGCAAGTACATTAGCTTTTAATGAGCAACACTACAAAGAGACAGATGAAAGGGCAGCTTTAAAAAATATATATATATTTTAATCTGAGTTAACAAAGTCTTTTGACAGTTTACAGGATTGAAAGGTTTGCGTATACAAATGACAAATAAAAATGAAAAACCAAAATAAAGTGTCTCCAGAACAGCGTCAGTGTTTCTTGGCATAATTCCCTGAACTGCACTGGGTTCAAACATTGTTCTTACAGAAGATATTCCCTCTTTTGTTGTTTTCATGTTGGAGGAGAGCGTTCTTTTTGTTGTTGTTGTCCCCTGTTTGTTCTAAGATTAATTTCTGCAGTTCAACCTTAAAAGAGGAATGTTACATCTCTATAATAAAATGTTTGGTCTTGCTCCAGGAACTTCGAGCTGCCTTGGCTGGACGAACGAAGCCGCTGTCGCATCGAGGTGTCCAAAAAACAGACTCCTCACCGGACCTGTCGGAAGTGAAGCCCTGTTGTGTGTGTGTGTGTGTGTGTGTGTGTGTGTGTGAGTGAGTGTGTGTGTGTGTCAACAGCGGAGAGATGCCACTCTATGCCCAGATTAGAAAATGCTATATTTGTCTTGCCCGGGGGGGGGGGGAAAGACAAGTCACCAGTCCCTGTGTGTAACTGCTGTTGCTTTCTGTCTGAATTCTCAACGTGTCGCCGCTGACCAGGGTGGGATCATAGCTGCGCCTCTGGGTGTCAGTGATATTTTTGGTCTCATTTACACTTCTGAAAAGGAGATTAAAATGCCTGATGCCCTGAGATTACAATCCCTGCGTTAGCAGCAGCTATTTGTCTGAAGTGTATGATCAGTTAGGTGCATGTTCTGTAACATGTTTAAATCCATTTTGTAGCATCGAAAGTTGATTTAATCACACAAAAGTGGAGTTTCTCTCACTTGTTATGCACAGTCAGCTGTAGTGGAAGCTAGTCTTGACCCCATTCATGTGAGGTGGGGGGGGGGGTCACAGAAAACATTGGCTGCCATTTTGATTGAAAAAGTAGTCGTGAGCAATACGACTACAACTTTATGTTCTGGGTTGTCCTGCCTTATTCTCCCAGCCTATGTGGAAAAAAATAGAAGTCAAAATCGGACTGTTTCGTGCTGTGTATTGCCTATATTGTTGTTCACAATACAACTTCAAATAACATTTTATCAATGTTCAGTGTGCTGTCAGGAGGTTTGATCCACACTCGGCATGATTACATATTTAACTTGCAGTTCTTGCCAATCTAATGTAGGAAAAAATGAACAATAAGCAACCAAATCATTGTTCTGTGTTCCTGGTTTGCTTTATAAAAACAACCGCACGGGTAATAACACGACTAGTGAACCTGGGAGTGAAATCCAGTGCTCTGTTCCCTGTTTTGTTTCTATTAGTTTTTGTTGTGTGAGTTGCATGGACTATATTTAGTTTTTTTAGAAACATGGTAGCATGGCTTCACCCCAAAATTAAAAAAAATAATCTCTGCTCTTTGGGCTACAAAAACTACAAAATACTGTTCTTGAAAGCATGACTTTTGGCTGCTCTTTTCAGTGAGAGCTGCTGTGTTCAACATTTGCAATTTGATAATAACAAAGTACAGTTTTGATCTTTCGTGTTTCCAATCTTTACAATATGCTTAATATTAGGCAAGTGGTGTGTATGCATTTGGTCCCTTAAGGATGCAGTTACCTGACATTCAAAGGTACCATTTTAGACAATAAATAAGCTTTCTAGTTGTAGTTCTAGCGATGTTCACCAGTATGCTCGTTAACATGCTGCCAGTTAATCTCTCCCTCTCTGAGTTCATCTCAGCTACAATCGCAGTGTCTGATTTCTGCCCGTGTCTTCTTCCTTTTTTACATACGATGCAATAGCTTTCTGCAGCTTCAACACTCATGCCAGGTGTATGTGTACGCAGAAGTTTTGGAAATACAAAGTTGATTTTTTTTCCTGTACATAGCTTCCAGAAACAAATGTACATAAAACATGGCTGTTATTTTTTTATTATTTAATGTTCGACGTGTTGAGTACCTTCAATATTGTTCTATGATTGTATGTTGGCAAATTGACAGTTTTGAAAGTTACATTTTTTTGGAATAAAATTAACATGTCTACGATATTTTGATTCTGGTTGTGTAAATGTTTTGGTTTGATAGAATGGGAAGAATTTGATTTTAGGCCAACATCCATATTTGTACTACTGTACTATATAAATGTGATTTACCACAGTTTAAGGTCCTAAACCAGCTTAAAAATGCACCTGGAAATGCTTGAAAAGTGCTTGAATTTGATCTAAAAAGGCGTAGGAACCCTGAATATATTGGCCCATGTTTATTTTTGATGAAGACCCTTTTACATTTAATTATTCAAGAATTGTGTACTGAGCATTTAACAGAAGAAAATGTCAGTGCCCTCTGGTTTGCAAACTATGTCATGGCAAAACACGGGAAACTACACTTCCCATAATGCAATGCGATAGCATCTTTCATAAGACACTCCCTGCCTGGTAAACGCACCCAATGTTTCTACAACATAACCGAGACAATCCTTATGACATCAAGGTTAAGTGGTTCTTTCCATGATGAATAAACTGGACTATACGTGTAAGGTTTCTCAACTCAGACAACCAGTTAGATAAATCTGGAAATTAAAGTTTATTGAATAAAGAAAAGCAAAAACAGGACAGTTTCTCAAAAATGAACACCGCTGTCCTTGACGTTTTGGTGAAAATCTCAAAAACGCCACTGGGCCCCGGTTACCGGGCAGCATGTGGGAGTGCCTTTCCACCAGCGAGGGGTCAGCTGGACCCTTCCTTCTCGTACTTTTCCTTCTCCCTCTCATTCGTGAATTTAGACCGAAAAGATGTTGCGATTCCCGCTGAACCCCGACTGTCAACTCTCTCAAATAAACACAAATCAAAAGTCATCGAAAATGTTACATCAGCGCTAAAACTGTATATTTTATGATGATAATACAAAGAATGCCAAACCAGCCGGACGTACAAAAAGTGCTGACATATAAAATATCCACTTCTGTCCTGTTACCATCTTTCCTTTGGGTTCTTTTAAACATTTTGCTTTTAGTGTTAATTCAAATTGTGAAAACGTCATGCCTTGAGGAGTTAGTATTTACACAGACAGAGAGAGATAGATTTTCACTGTAAGAGAATTTGTGTCATTTGGCAATGTCTTCAATGAGGTGAGAGATAATGACCGTTGTATGTTTTTGATAAAATACACAATACACCCATAAAGTAAAAACACCTCAAACAGAAAGCCACACAGCTGAAACAGCTAGTATTCAGCCAGTTACACCTTCAAAAGAATCTAAACGCAGACATTTGAGTATGTTTTTATCCGTATTAACAACCCAGCCACAGTGTGGGACTCTTCACTGTGTGTTCAATCCCTCCGGAGGTTGTTCAGCCGCTCCTCCAGATCAGCGTCTGCGTCGGCCAGGGCGGCTTGGGGCTCCTGCTTCTTCCCTCCGGCCACCGATAGGCTTCCTCCGGTGCTCGGGAGATCTGAAATGAGGAACACAACCAAAAAGAGGCAACACATGAAAAACACCAGACAAAAGACAAAAAGGAAGCATGTGTAGGATTGACATTATTGTGCCTCAGGTGTTTCTTACTTGACAGTTCATCGGACAGATTGAGACCCAGCTCGTCCAACACTTGGGACACGATGGTGTCGCTGTGCGTGAGACAGAGACACGATCACAAAGGGATCAAAGTGAATGCAAAACATAGATGGGGTTGGTTCTATCAGACCGGGGAAGGTGAATTAAGAAGTCACAAAATGGCGGCATGAGTTGAAGGGGCAATCAATAGTGCACTTCCATAAAAGAAATTGGTAGGATCCGCCGGAGATTTTAACAAGAAGTGTCAACATAATGTTTGTGGAATAAAAGGTTTGCACCTAAATGAAGAAAAAATCTCTAGGCCTGCACGATTTGGGGAAAAATATGAGTCACGATTTTTTGCTTAGAATTGATATCACGTTTCTCTGCCACAATTTTTTTAACCATGACAAATCATAACAAATTGGCAGTACCAAAGGTAGATTGTTTTCGGCATCTACAGCACGGTGCTCATCACCACAGGCCTGGTAACATAGAGGCCTCAATGAGGAGAAGGGAGAGCATTGCAAATGGAAATGGACTGTTCTTATATAGCGCTTTTCTAGTCTTAACTACTACTCAAAGCTCTTTTACAAAGTACAGGAACCATTCACCATTCACACACTGTCGGGGGAAACTCGGGGGCAACTTCCGTGTCTTGCCCAAGGACACTTAGACAAGGGACTGCAGGGCCAGGGATCGAACCGCCAACCTTCAGATTGGCAGGCCAGTCTAGGTATAAAACTCTCAGAAGAAAGCGGTAGCGTTTGTGATGCAGTCGGCTCGTAAAATTAAATGATAATCAAAGTCATAAAAAAAAAAAAAAAAATCCTCACAGTTATTTAAAAACTCAATCGTGAACAGGGTGAATCGAGATATTATAACGAATAACCGCGCAGGCCTAGTGATCTGGGTCCCATACCTCTCCTCCTCATCGTCCTCATCGCCCATGGCATCGTCGATGGCGTCGTTCATCATCTCCTCTTTCATGTCCATGATCTCACTCTGCCGCTCAAACTCCATCATGATCTTCTGAATCTGAGGCAGTTTCAGCTGCGGAAATGGAACAAACATAAGAACGCAGACATCAAATCAGGCGGTTTGTCGTTTATTTCCATTGAATCGTGTGTTTCTGTGATTTCTTTGCCAGACCTGTCTGTTCATGGTGGCCATGGCCTTGGTGACGCCTTTCATGGCCTGCGCCATGCTGTTGTTGGACTTGAGCGTCTGTATCTTCAGGCTGACGGCCTGAATGTTGGCTTTCATCATGATGAACTTCTTGACGTAGCGCCGCGTGCGAACCAAATCCTTGGCCATGATCTTGACGGCGTCCTGAAAAAGATTTAAACAACACACACATTACAGCTAGGATTATAAAATGCATTCTCTCCTCGTAAAACACGAGCGCTTCTTCCTTCCTCTCACCATTTGTCCCTGTTTGGCCATCTTCTTGATGTCAGCGATGATCTTTTTCTCCTGTTGCTCCAGTTTCATTCGCTCTCGGTCCAGTTCTCTCATGGCTCGGTTGAGCGCCCTCTGATTCTGCTTCAGCATCTCCTCCGGAGTTTTCCTCTTCCCGAAAAGGAAGTCCATCTGTTTGGAAATACCAAAAGCAAAATAACAACACACACAAACTAAATAGGCATCGTTAAAATGAAAAAAAATATTAATGTTTGAGGTACTTGATCTTTCTACTTCTTCTCCGCTGCATCTCAGAATAAAATGTGCTTCACACGGTATTTATCTGACAGCTTTAGGTACTTTAGAAATGAAAGATTTCTGCACACCAAACACATTTTAAAGCACACCTGAAACTTGTCGTCGATGAGTTAATTGTCAGAAAATGTATTTAAATATTTTGATGGTTTTAGTGATTTTTTCATGTAAAAACATTTCATGGTTCCAGCTCCACAAAATATCCGCTGCTTGTCCTTATAATAACGTTAAACATGGTAATTATTATTAAAAAATTACTTTTACTGAAGTTACCTTAAGTACCTAAGTTTCGATACAGGACTTGTAAGAACGTATTTTACACTGTGGTAATTAGTTGCACATATACAGTATCGATCCGTTTCTAGCCCTGTTAATGTAGACAAAGACTTTATTGCTTCCTGGAAACTATTACTCAGCAGTTAGTGATGTGACCAGAGGCCTGAACTCTCCGTCCAGCCGTGTTTCAGCTCGGCTGTCCGCCGACTATCCAACGTCTATCCGCCGACTATCCAACGTCTATCCGCCAACTATCCGCCGACTGTCCGCCGACTATCCGCCGACTATCCGCCGTCTATCCGCCGACTATCCAACGTCTATCCGCCGACTATCCGCCGACTATCCGCCGACTGTCCGCCGACTATCCGCCGACTATCCGCCTCAACGTCTTCCAGGACGACGAAGTGTTAACTGTCAGCCCTGGCAACCACAGACTAACCCCGCTTCATGAACGCCAACCCGCCCAGTGTGTGTCTCTCACCGTGTACCAAGCTCGTCCTAACGGTTAAACGGTGTTAAAGGCGTCTTCTCCGACCACAACTCGACACAAATTTGGACGGTTATTTGTTTTCTTTCCCCCGACTTCCGTGTTGCGGTAGGTTCACTTCCGGGAAATGACGTATTCGCGTTCGCAAACAAATAGACGTCGATTGTTTTTGCCAGCGTCACAGGTGGCGTCAACGTCACGCACCAAAGGAAGTAGTGGATTTCAAAATAAAATCCTTAAATTATTCAATTGTATTTTCTCATGTGGTGGGAGAAGTACTGAGATGATCCTACAAATAAAATACAACTATGTAAAGATACTATTTAAGATAGCTATTAGTTTGTATACATGTATGAATGTATGTTTGTTTTTGTGTGTCCCTTTTGTGATATTTCTGAGTCAATTTGTCTGCATGCATTTGTGTTTGTGTGTTTAGATTGTACCCCTCTTTTAGTGTGTTATTATGTGTACTTTTTATCTGGACATTGAGTCTGTAAAATAAAATAAAAATAAAGATTATACTCCATGACAAATGAAAGTGCTGCATTAAGAATTACACACAGGACTTTCACCTGTCATGGAGTATCTTTACATAGTTGTATTTCTATTT
Source organism: Etheostoma spectabile (assembly GCF_008692095.1). Classification (NCBI taxonomy): domain Eukaryota; kingdom Metazoa; phylum Chordata; class Actinopteri; order Perciformes; family Percidae; genus Etheostoma; species Etheostoma spectabile. The sequence goes on from NC_045753.1 coordinate 9,670,506, forward strand.
GTAGGATTATCTGAGTACTTCTCCCACCACATGATCCTACAAATGGAAATACAACTAGAGTAATGCAAAGATACTCCATGACAGGTTAAAATGACACTGGAGTAAACTGAAGAGTACATTTTAAACTTACCTTTATGTTATTATGTTTTTATTATAATGTTCTAATTGAGGTCAATTCTTAGCATTTATTCTGTACACTTACACATAAAAGCTATTCAGAATTAATTACATTACTTTACATTATTTTATCACATTTTATTTTATTTTACCTTCTTCATGGTCTAAATACTTTTTCATTATAAAGCTGAGTACGTTATCAGCACTCTCGTATCTGTGTATTTCTAGGTCTGTCTGCAGACATTTTTCCACAAATGGCAAAAGCTTTTATTTTATAGGTGAAAGCGCCCGACATCCGGTCATAGTTTGACGTGCTCTTTATATAGCTGAGTTGCACATGTGCGTACTTCATGAAATTGCCACAAACGTGTCGGCTACGGAGGAAGATAGTTAGTTTTGATGGTTGAACAAAGGAAACTCTTGATGATAGATAATCAGTTAATCTACGGACACAACCTTTATGGATTAACGGCTTTCTTAGGGAGTTGAACCACGTGTCTTTGGGGAAGTTATTCTTCGTGCACCTGGACACATTTCCAACTATTTCAATATGGGGGTATTCAGTATGTCACTTCACCACAAGTTGTTGCTTGGTTGGACTAGAAGATTAAACAAGTCGATCTCCAGAGTGGGCTCTCAGTTTGCCTGTCACCACGTCTCAGCGACCCTCCTGCGCCCAGAGGACAGCAGCATCAACTCTGTGGCGAGGAGACAACGCAGGGTGTCAAACACCTCCGTTGTCCAACACAAGCGTGTTGCATCTGATGGATGGCAGAAACATGACAGGTCAGTCCAGAGCAAAGCCTGGAAAAATGAGATCCCGGTGTTGCAGCGGCCATATCAGCGGAAGGGAGAAGACAGCCGAGTGTCCTCTGAACTCAGGAGGCTGAGTCTGGACGATTTCCCTGCAGAGAAGGAGAAGATGGCGGGACAGAGGTCAACAGTGGACTCCAGAGCTGAGCGCTACGAGGTTGTTTTTGGCATCTCCCCCTGTCTCTTGGCTCTGACTCAGGGTAGAAGGCAGGCCCGGAAACTGTTTGTAAAAGATGGGGAGGCCTCTCACAGGGCGTCTGTGATACAGGTCTGTGAGGAGGCTCATGGGCGAGGAGTGCAAGTCCAGCGGGTCAGCAAGAAAGATCTGGACAAGATGTCTTGGGGGCGAGTACACCAAGGCGTCTGTCTGCAAGCAAGTCCTCTGGGCTACCTCACAGAGGACAGAGACCCTGCACCAAACCGAGGAGACACCCCTCTCTGGCTGGTCCTGGAGAGAATTCAGGACCCGATGAATCTCGGTGCCATCCTGCGGTCGGCTTATTTCCTCGGTGTGGACAGAGTCCTCACCAGCCTTCGCCACAGCTGTCCTTTGTCTCCAGTGGTCAGCAAGGCCAGCTCGGGCATCATGGAGGTGATTGGGGTGTATGGATACGAAAACCTGGAAGACCTGCTGAGGTCAAAGGCGGCCCAGGGCTGGCAGGTGGTTGGCACAGTGGGGGCAGGAGCCGAGGAGACCCGGACTCCCGTCACCCAGTGTTCAGACTTCCAGATGACTCGACCCACGGTGTTGTTGATGGGCGGTGAGGGGGACGGATTGTCCCCCCAGCTGCTGTCTCTGTGCCGAACCCTCCTCACCATCCCAGCTGGCAGACAGCTGTTCCCCGGGATAGAGTCCCTCAACGTCTCCGTGGCGACAGGCATCCTGCTGCACTCGCTGCTGTCCTCCAGGAGGACGACCAGATGATGGCCGCCATAAACATCTGCCGGTTCTCTAGAAAAGACGCAACGGAACTGAGAGTTTGACATTTGAACATCACAAGTGACTTTGAGGATAAGGATGATGATCTCTTGTATTTTTCTTCTGTCAACAAATTCCAACAATGAATGCATCAGCTTACATGTATCATGTGCGTATCAAAGCCTGATTGGTCTTCTTCCCCTGTGCCGCAGACGTCCATTGTTGTCCAAAAATTATTAAAAACTTTAATGAGCCACGCTCTTGTCCCCAAACATCCAACAAATGCACTCCCATTTGAGTAATGTTTGATAAAAACAACAGCAGCTGGCTGTTTAGGAATTTACTAAACCTTTAATAAAAGGGAAACTTTGTATTTGTGACCAGTTTTGTTTCAGAAGGGTAGAAAAGTCTGAAAGAAGGTGGTCTTCATAGGAATGTGTTGACAGGAAAGATTATATAAAATAACGCCAGGCTCTCGTGTTAATATTGCAGTATTGCTCACTTGAAATAGCTAATATTCATTATGTCTGACACTACGTTTTTCATGCTATACGAAAAAACACATTCCACCTACGTTATAGTGTAGTAAAGTAAAAAATCTCTTTTATATAGACCTTAGTGGTCCCCTAATACTGTATCTGAAGTCTCTCTTTATATAGACCTTAGTGGTCCCCTAATAGTATCTGAAGTCTCTTTATATAGACCTTAGTGGTCCCTAATACTGTATCTGAAGTCTCTTTATATAGACCTTAGTGGTCCCCTAATACTGTATCTGAAGTCTCTTTTATATAGACCTTAGTGGTCCCCTAATACTGTATCTGAAGTCTTCTTATATAGACCTTAGTGGTCCCCTAATACTGTATCTGAAGTTCTTATATAGACCTTAGGTCCCCTAATACTGTATCTGAAGTCTCTTTTATATAGACCTTATGGTCCCCTAATACTGTATCGAAGTCTCTTTATATAGACCTAGTGGTCCCCTAATACTGTATCTGAAGTCTCTTTTATATAGACCTTAGTGGTCCCCTAATACTGTATCTGAAGTCTCTTTTATAGACCTAGTGGTCCCTAATACTGTATCTGAAGTCTCTTATATAGACCTTAGTGGTCCCCTAATACTGTATCTGAAGTCTTTATATAGACCTTAGTGGTCCCCTAATACTGTATCTGAGTCTCTTTTATATAGACCTTAGTGGTCCCCTAATACTGTATCTGAAGTCTCTTTTACATAGACCTTAGTGGTCCCTAATACGTATCTGAAGTCTCTTTATAAGACCTTAGTGGTCCCCTAATACTGTATCTGAAGTCTCTATATAGACCTTAGTGGTCCCTAATATGTATCTGAAGTCTCTTTTATATAGACCTTAGTGGTCCTAATACTGTATCTGAATCTCTTTTAATAGACCTTAGTGGTCCCCTAATACTGTATCTGAAGTCTCTTTTATATAGACCTTAGTGGTCCCCTAATACTGTATCTGAAGTCTCTTTATATAGACCTTAGTGGTCCCTAATACTGTATCTGAAGTCTCTTTATATAGACCTTGTGGTCCCTAATACTGTATCTGAAGTCTCTTATATAGCCTTAGTGGTCCCTAATACTGTATCTGAAGTCTCTTTATATAGACCTTAGTGGTCCCTAATACTGTATCTGAAGTCTTATATAGACCTTAGTGGCCCTAATACTGTATCTGAAGTCTCTTTTATATAGACCTTAGTGGTCCCCTAATACTGTATCTGAATCTCTTTAATAGACCTTAGGTGTCCCCTAATACTGTATCTGAAGTCTCTTTATTAGACCTTAGTGTCCCCTAATACTGTATCTGAAGTCTCTTTATAGACCTTGTGGTCCCCTAATACTGTATTGAAGTCTCTTATATAGACCTTGTGGTCCCCTAATACTGTATCTGAATCTCTTTTAATAGACCTTGTGGTCCCCTAATATGTATCTGAAGCTCTTTTATATAGACCTTAGTGGTCCCCTAATACTGTATCTGAAGTCTCTTTTATATAGACCTTAGTGGTCCCCTAATACTGTATCTGAAGTCTCTTTATATAGACCTTAGTGGTCCCCTAATACTGTATCTGAAGTCTCTTTATATAGACCTTAGTGGTCCCCTAATACTGTATCTGAAGTCTCTTTATATAGACCTTAGTGGTCCCCTAATACTGTATCTGAAGTTCTTTTATAAGACCTTAGTGGTCCCTAATACTGTATCTGAATCTCTTTTACATAGACCTTAGTGGTCCCTAATACTGGATCTGAAGTCTCTTTATATAGACCTTAGTGGTCCCTAATACTGTATCTGAAGTCTCTTTTATAAGACCTTAGTGGTCCCCTAATAATGTATCTGAAGTCTCTTTTATATAGACCTTAGGGGTCCCCTAATACTGTATCTGAAGTCTCTTTTATTGACCTTAGTGGTCCCCTAATACTGTATCTGAAGTCTTTTTATAGACCTTAGTGGTCCCCTAATACTGTATCTGAAGTCTCTTTTATATAGACCTTAGTGGTCCCCTAATACTGTATCTGAAGTCTCTTTTATATAGACCTTAGTGGTCCCTAATACTGTATCTGAAGTCTCTTTTATATAGACCTTAGTGGTCCCTAATACTTGATCTGAAGTATCTTTATAGACCTTAGTGGTCCCCTAATACTGGATCTGAAGTCTCTTTTTATAAGACTTAGTGGTCCCTAATCTGTATCTGAAGTCTTTTATATAGACCTTAGTGGTCCCCTAATACTGTATCTGAAGTCCTTTTATATAGACCTTAGTGGTCCCTAATACTGTATCTGAAGTCTCTTTATATAGACCTTAGTGGTCCCCTAAACTGTATCTTACAGTAATCACGCATATTGTATTATTCTGCTGATATAAGGTGTTTACACATACATTTGACTCGCTGCTATAAACCATATGACTTTCACTTTACCTCATAACTTTAATTGCTCCTGTGTAGTTTTTGGATACTTATTTATTTACTTTTGTTTTACTTCCCCATTCATTTGTAGATGTTTGTGTCTGTGCCGCTGCAACATCTGAATTTTCCCGTCTTTGGATCAATAAATGCTCGTCTTATTTTAAACTAGACAAACAATAATGCTAATTTCTCAAAGCCTCCATCATAACACAATGGGTTGTAAGGCCTTGTGTGTTTAGGAAATTGAGAAACAGAAATAAAATGAAAATGCCTTGTTATGAAAAAACGATCCTTTCTGAAATAATGAATTAGTATCATTAGCAACATAATGAGCATTCCTTAAAATAACAACACATAGGTGAGAACGTGTCTTATTATTTGGGGATATTAAGTCATTATTTTTAATACTAAGTCATTATTTTAAGATAGACGTCATTATTTTGAGATAACATGCAATTAGTATGCAAAAGGGCTCATTATTTTAAAAAATGTTTTTCATTTATCTTTTTGAGAAACGATAGTAAACAATACTCTACTATCACTAAATCATCATTTCGGGAAATGTTCTTGTTATAATGACTTACAGGATATTTTTGTTCATTAAATTTGCGGGAATGGGCTTCAATAGTCTGTAGTCTTTTGTCTTTATGACTAAAATAAAAACATATGATCATATATTCTAAAAAAACCTGAGAGAATTTGGTTTAATCACTGAAAAACAGCCCCACAGAAAGTGTCCACGTGGCGGCGGTATGCACGCGCAGAGGCACCCGCGAGCCAGCGAGGCGACTGAGGAAGAAGAGCGGCGCACACAATGCACTGCACGGCTGACAAGGGTTGTGTCTCCCTGATTTTCACGATTAATTTCCAATTGAGTGGAAACTTGTGAAGGGGCAGCCGCGGAGCCGTTCGCCTTCTCTTCGTGTGTGTTTTAACTCTGGATTGAGTGCGAATAAGAAACCTTTGACTGGAAACGTCGGCGAGTGGTCTAACTAATCCTAAACATTGGATTACACAGTAAAGGCTGCATGAAGGAGCTGCCCAGCCCAACGGGGGCTTGGCCGACACCCTCGTTTATGGAAATCGACACCGAGGCTTTGATATTTGGGCCTTGATTTTTTTTCTTTACGATGGAGGTGGGACGAAGGTGCGTGTAGAGAAGCGAGATATTATTTTATGGACGATTGGTTGCCAAAAACGTATTCTTTCTGCTTCCGTTTAAGAAAAGTCCTGTTTAGGTGGCTAACAGCTGCTTAGCTGGCTAACGGCTGGATCGGCTAACGGCTGGATCGGCCAACGGCTGGATCGGCTAACGCTAGCTAGCCAGTGTGCTAACGTTACGTCTTTCTTTTGATGTGATGCGAATTCAACCATTACTATCGGCCATCAACGTTTCGTCTGGAACATTTGTTCTCATGGCTGCGGATTATTAGTTAGCTTCACAGTAAACTGTCCGGCGTGTCAGTTTTTTGGAGACACGTTTTAAGAATATAGTTTTATTCTTAGGTCGCTGGCTGAATATATTGTAATGTATTGAGTTAGCCGTGGACATGCTATATAGAGTCAACACTGACCTAACGCTAGCTTCCTTTACTATGACCGGACAGCTCATTTTACTCATTTTAGGTTGTGAGTAATTTACTGTCAACAATAACAATTCACATTAATACGAAATAATGGCATGGTCGGTGTGTTAGTGTTGGTTATGTGGGTTATTGGCCTTGCTAATGTAACGTTAACTAACGTGTAAAAAAAAAAATTGTCAGCAGATATTTAGAAAATTCCTGCACGCAATAGTTAAATTAAGCAAAGTCTACGTTGGCGTGATTTTTATTTTGAAATATAACTCGGGTGAGACTGCTTTGTCGGAACCCAACTGGTCTTTTTTTGTTTACATGCGTATAACTTGTGTGGCTGTCGGTAGCTAATGTTAGCCTTCTACGGGACACAGTCAGCTATGTCCTGACATTTGTGTGAGTCTTGGATGTTTTAAATCCCCATGTGGAGATCAGTTTGCGTTCAGATTTATGGAAATGACACTCAAATTTCGCCGAAAGAAAGGCACTAATGCCGATAGACTGTTGTCAAAGGACGGTAAATAATAGCCACTTGGTTCCATTAACGCCATTTTAACCGGGGCTCCCTGCGAGGGCCTGTGTGGTGGTGGTGGTTTTTTTGCGGTTCGGTGCCTTCCACCGGACCGGGACTTGAATAAAGTGCCTTTGGTCTCACTGGAGCTACAGAAGGAGGACCCGTTTGAACATGGAGGGCCCGAGCCGAAGCACTGGATTCAGGCAAAGTCGAAGGTCCCGTTCCCAGCGCGACAGGGAGCGGCGGAGGAGGAGAGTGGACCTGGCCAATGAGCGGGCCACATCCCTGTCCTCGGGCTCCGATCGGGAGGCTTGTGGGACGAACAGTGTGCTGGGTCCCGGTGGGAGAGAATGCCGCCCCGGTTTTGGGAGACACAGGCCTCCACGCCGGAGGAAGAGAGAGTCGGTGTCCTGCGAGGAAGACATCATTGATGGCTTCGCTATTGCGAGCTTTGTCAGCTTGGAGGCACTGGAGGTAAATATCTTGATTGGTACACCCAGCTGTCAAACACCTAACTATTTATTTTCCACAGAAGTATTTATTGATGGATCACTCTTTAATGAAGCGTGGGAGACAGGTGGCACAGTACCTTTTAAATTTTATATAGTTGATAATCATGTAAGATTGACTACTTTGAATCGTTGTCCTCTTTGCTCCTCTCAATCAGTCAAATCATGCCTTCTTCCCTTCAGCTAAAGGTCTGAACTCCTCAACTCTTGACACGGTTCCTCGCTTGGAGAAAGCAATCCACTCAGGCAAACCCCAAGGCATCCCTCCTGATGGGTTTAGGAGAGGCCTCAATTATTCATGTTCTAATTCACTGAGGTGTTGATGAGCTGCCAAATGGCTTTTTAGACTAAGAAAGAAATGGCTAATCCACAAGAAACGATTTAAATGAGCGTAATTATTACTCGACAGCAGACATTATGTTGTTTAAGTACTGTACTTGGACCATCACCTATTACTTTTCATTCCCAACTCAATCAATCAAGATCAGAAAAGAAACTAAAGTGTCTTGTTGATTCTAAAATGCTCATTTGGTAGGTTTCCACCAGGAATGTGGAGCTTGAATACATCATACGTATGCATGTGGCGTGTGTGATGAAGAGAAAAAAAACAAACTCTAATATTAGTTCATGTGCTTTACCTCTGCATTAGGACAGGAAACCAAATTAGTCGTCAGTAGGTTATGTTGTAAAACGCAGGGACAGACAGTTGCACTATTCTCCTGACTAACTAAATTTTATAGTCAAATCACCCAGTAGATAATACGACCGATGGTTATCTGGAACTGCTAAACATACCAGCTAAACTACAGTGTTTTACTAGTGGAATGAGGCAAACTTCTCTTTCCAAATTTCTAACTTCCTGCCTAAATTTATGAACAGCAGTACCTGTCCGCTGTTATTCTGTTGAAGATAATTCAGTAAAAAAACCAACCGTTCCAGCAATTGGACAGACTCGCTGTGTTGACCTTCATGTTGAGTTTTACTCTTGTGTTTTTTTTGCCTTTATTCCAAATGCAGATATCTAATTTAACTACTAGGTAGGGCTGTGCAATATATCAATATTATATCAATATTGTGATATGAGACTAGAAATTGTGTTAGATTTTGGATATTAGATTTTTTCCTGGTTTTAAAGGCTGCATTACAGTAAAGTGATGTACTTTTCTAAACTTACCAGACTGTTCTAGCTGTTATATTATTTGCTGTTAACCACTTAGATGTTACGTCCATATTACTGATGATTATTTATCTAAAATCCAAGTGTGAAGATATTTTGTTAAAGCACCAATTGTCAACCCTAGAATATTGCTGCAATATTGATATCGAGGTATTTGGTCAAGAGTATTGTGATATCTGATTTTATTCTCAGATTTTTCTCTTGCCCAGCCCTACTACTAAAGCTGCAACTAACGATTATTTGAAAATGGTTAGAAATGTGGATCAGTGTTTCCAAAAACCCGAGATGACGTCCTCAGATGTCTCGTTTTGTCCTCAACTCAAAGATATTCTGTTTTCTGTCACAGAGGAGAGAAAAAAACTAGAAAATATTCACATTTAACAAGCTGGAACCAGAAAAGTGACTCAAACCAATTAATCGGTTATCAGAATAGTTGGTGATCATTTTAATAATTAATGACAACTAACGGAGTTATCTTTGCAGCTGTAGCATTTTCTGTAATAAACAGCACAAAGTTCATAACTTTGCAGCCAAACAGAATAATGACAACGTGTGGCGGTTTTAAGCTTACTTAGTTTGTTTTTTTTAACTATGCCCAAAGACTAACTGGATTTAAAACTCTACGGAGTAGTTGTGCATAATATGCAGCAACCGCATCTTGTATTTTCCAGTTGTTATTTCATTGGATTGCACTTGTGATGTGCATTGGATATTTCTTTCTTTGGATCTAAGTCACCTATACGTTTCACTTAATACAAGCAATCCCTTTTCTTTCACGGTTCACTCGCCTTTTTTCTCCACAACTCTCTTTGAGTTTGAAGAAACACTTTGTTTCAATCTGTCTTTTCATATGCATTACTCAGTGGTTGCCGACTCTATTAGCTTGTGAGTCTTCGTGGCTAAGCAACGCCTACTCGCAACCTCCCATCACAAACTGGGGTTTTCTCTTTTTAATCATTTCAATGATTTTATGGGGCCTAAAGAGATCATTCTTTCCAGTATTTCACCAGAAAGTATTTTGTGTGTGTGTGTGTAGCAGAGATACTTTTCTTTCTCTTTCACTGGTTTATCATCTCACAAACCCTTAGATTTATTTTCTGACCGCCTGAGGTAGTTTGGTGGAGATGATCAGTGTAATGTACACACCAACTTTTATGTTTTTTGTATTGTGGACATTTGTCTGAATTATTGATTAAACCATACTGTCATTTTTTATGAAGTAAGGCGGCTTGATTATGGGAAAATCATGATCCCAATTATTTTGGTCAACATTGAAATCACCATTATTTAACACGATTTGCTCATTGGCTTTTGGAAAGATGTTGCATTTATTGAACTTAAACAGTTTAACAAATCAAAAGTGAAAACAAAACTGAAACATCCCTTACTTAAATACTTCTATATTACTTTTCCCTTGTAACTTCTAGAATTCCCCTTAAAATAAATGTCAAATATATTTAAATGTTGTCTGAGTGAGTTTAGTCTTCTGAAGGGGCAAAAGTGCGATTATCATTCAGAACATTACAAAATAAGAGTTTACTTGCAAGACATAATGTGCAAATGCATTGTTTTTCTCAATAACATTGTTTTTTTTGATTGTTTTGCAATCGAAAATTTGATTATTTGCCCCACCCTAGAATAGGTTGTGTACAATTCAACACAACCACAACAGACAGCCTAAAAGCACACTATATAAGTGAGTCTCCACACAAACAGCTGAAGTCTCATGCAGGCTGCATTACATTATTCTGCTGTGTTTTATTTCTGCGATCACTCCAATTAGAAACTATGCAGAAATGAGTTCTGTCGGGGCTTTATTCAGCTTGTATCTAGCATATGGTCTTTGCCCTCAGTCATACACGTCCATGCTTATTGCCGGACATGTAAACACAGATTTTCTCTCTCGTTATCAGATGGACTGCTCTCTGAAGCCCAGTCAGCGCACTGACATGCTGGGAAGGAGGAACAAGGGGAAGAGAGGGCCGGAGGAGAATGGTGGAGGGCCTCTGTCCGAGCCGGAGGAAGGAGCTCCTCACAGCTACTCCAGCAGCTGTTGGAAGAGTAGAAACAAGAGGAGAAAGATAGAGGTGAGTCCAAGAGTTATGACTCTGCTGTGCCTGTATGTTTCGGTTGGCTCCACCTTTGTCTTGTCACAATAGATCTCGCGCTAATTCCTGATCAAATAGCAATGTTAACATTTCCATTGCACTGCTAACCTGTATTTACCATTGCCATTAAAAAAAAAAGCCAGTAAAACAGGTTTACAACACCTTTTTATTCAAGGGTGTTTTTGTTAGTGCAGGGTGATTCCTTAGTTTTATGTGGGCATATTTTTAACTTTTTTAAAGTTCAATCGCTGTAATTGATATACATTTTTCTATTTATTCTTATTTAAAACCTATTTTAAATACTATATTCTTTTTAAGGGACACCCTTTGGAGACTGGCTACATTGTAAGTTTATTTTCTAATATCATAGTGAACATAATGCTCTGATGTATAAATGTCCTGCAACACTGCAGCATTTCTGCAAACTGCTCTAAAACTACATTGCCTGAAATATTCTGATGGATGTTTTTTTTTTTCTGTTTCTTCTTTCAGTGTGACACTGAGAGTGATACAGGAGACAAGGTGTGTGCTGCTTGTTATCTAATCAATATAAATGTCATGCTTTTGTTATTAGGCCATGAATGTGTTGCATGTAACACAGTTTGCACGTAACGCACGCAATGTTGTTGGAAGGGGAACACAACAAGATAAACTCAGTTCCTCTCTTTGACATTTTTAAAGCTACTTTTATTAATTGGTTTGGGGCACATAATGGATTGTCACACTTTTTACAATCTTGATACAGCAGGGTTGTATGTTCAAGTTCATTTGCTCATTTAATGGCGTCATGGCGATTTTAAACTAGTTTAGTAGTTGATGGTTGCAGCGTGGGAGAGATCACTAAAGCAAAACTTGGAGGAGCAGTTTGTCACTATAGTGAGACTTGTTGGTCCACATTAAAGGTCAGCCACCTTAAGTCAGCGTGACTGCATCCGTCCTCATAAGGTGCTTCAAAAACGCAGGTCTGCCCATCCATTTTGAATGGAGGTAGACTTTGTGGAACAGCCAACTGTTTCCTGCAACAACAAAGCACAGCTGCTCGGTCGCTTCTCTTTTCCATGGAATCATGCTGCCTTCAAGTAAGGTTGGAAATGTCAAGATCTGTAAACAATCTGACGGAAACTGTTATTGTGAAATATAAAGTCTACTTGTGATACATTGCGGGAACATAACAACAACATGACGTCACACAAATGAGCCATTTTAGTGACACACCCACTGTTGCGCAACCTTGCGGCCAATTGTCGCACCAGGTGCCCTTAGTGAGCCTGGAGCCGGGCAATTTATCGATATTATATGGATATTGTGATATGACACTAGATATCATCTTAGATTTTGGATATCATAATATGGCATACGTTTGTCTTTTCCTGGTTTTAAAGGTTGCATTACAGTAAAGTTATGTCATTTTCTGACCTTACCAGACTGTCGTAACTGTTGTATTATTGGCCTTTACCCACTTAGTTATTATATCCACATCACTGATGATCATTTATCAAACATCTCATTGTATAAATCGTTTGTGTAAGCACTGAAAGTCAATACTACTACAACATCGTTGCTGTATCGACATCAAGGTATTTGGTCAAAAATATTGTGATATTAGACTTCCTCCATATCACCCAGCCCTAAGTGAGCCTGTGCTGAAGTTGCCCCTCGCTCCGTGGCTAATCCCCCTTCATTTTAACTAGCAGGTAGCAAGAAAGACACGGGAACTTGGCTTGGGTCTTGAAGAGTTGTAGCATTTATTTACCAACATATAGATTGTAAACAGACTACACTCGTACTTTCACAGCTATAATGTTACTACTCACTTCATACTCACCGACAAACACACCTCTTTCTCTTTCTCCCCGCTCTCTCTCTCTCCACTGCACACTCGCTAACGGCTGCAGCTGCCCCTCTGTGCGCAACTTGCGTGGGTGTGGGGGTGTGTCATGTTTGTGCCACTCTGTAAAAACAACGGGCGCGTGTCCCACGCGTCAGCTCGTCCAGATGTCCTGTCTCCACGTTGTTTTTTTAAGTTCATACTATTTCATACAGTGTGTGGTTCATATTCTTCAGCGCATCGCCAAAGCCGTACAGTGGCAGGCAGAACCCTGTACAGTACAAGAAATAGCTGATTAATACGATGAGTATCAATTAAATCTCCGTTTCTTACCCCCATCTAGGCCTCTGACAACGACATGGACCCAGTCTTCACAGTCAGCACGAGGAAAGGTACGATTACATTCATGAAACTGAATTGATGTGTCAGTCAATGGGGCCTCACAAGTCTATTTTTAGATCTTAACAGAAAACTACTGACGTAGCCTGGATTGTGCTTCATTTGATTGATAGGGACACTAGCGCTGAATTATCTACGAATAAAGGATCGGAATACACTGTGCTGTACATTGGTGTGATATGGCACAAAAGAGCAGTTTTTCTTTGGTGTGGGTTTAGTCAGTGATGAGCATTGTCAAATTTTCCCAGCTTTCCTGTGTTTTGGGGATTTTGTCTCTTTCTTTGAAAATGTATTAAAATCCAAAATGTGAACCTGTGAATCCTTCGAACCTAAAGCTCTATTTCACATTTTGGGTCATTGGTCTCTCTCTGTAAATGTTGCATATTCTCACCCTTAATCCTGTCACTCTATACTGTAATGTGCAGGAAAGGCAAAATGCTGACTAGTCTTTTCTTCTTCAGTAGTGGAGCCTGCCCCCTCCAACATGGGCACATCCATGGGCAAAATCTGCCCGCCTCTGCCGGCCCGTTGTGGTGGTGTCTCACGGTTGATGGTGACCCCGAGAGTATCAGGCCTGGAGCGAAGTCAAGAGAAAAGCTTGGAGCAGCATGTCCCAGAGCCTGTTTCTTCTTCTACCTCTTCTGTGCCCTTCTCTTGCCTGCCTCCCCCGATCACAGCCTCGGGCACGCTCCCCAGGTCCAGCCCGTTCAACGGTAACGGCAGTCGCCACAACGGCAGCCCGCCACTCTCCAAACCCAAACCTTTCCACACTTTGCCTGTACGAGCTCACTCCATCTACAACATCAACAGGTGTGTTTCGTTATAAGCACCTATTTATTACTCCTTTTTTTTAAAAACTTTTTTCTTATTAACACGTATCCCTGTTCGGTTAATTGTTAATTTGTGGAACATTATCTATGCTTTCTTTCTTCAGGAACAACACCCCAGTCAAACCTCCCCCATCTGCCTCATCTGTTGCATCTTCCTCATCCTCCATGCGCCCCCCGACTCCCTCCACCAGTGTGTCGCTGCCCTACATGAGGGGCTCAGGAGCCTCAGGGCCCCACCGCCCCCCATCCCGAGCCAACTCTGGGGCCTTGTTTGCATCCTCACCTGGCCTCCCCCCCCCTCCACCTCTGCTACAAGGTCCTGGCCACTCAACAGCAGCAGGTACGGTCAGAAGAAATGCTACGTTTCACTGCTGTAACAGTCTGTTGGTCTGTTTCAGCCGTTCATGAAACACAATGACTAATTTGTTACTGAAATAAACCAAACCCAGACTTCCTCTGGCGGTTGTCTGGGGTGTTGAGGAAGTTGTATGTTCTTGAACTGTGATGTCTGTCTGTCTGTCTGTCTGACTGACTGACTGACTGACTGACTGACTAATGTTAGGGAAATCTTTTATGTTTTGTTACATGTTTCTGGATTTAAAAATCCTCGGGCTTTTGGTCGGGTTCTACTTTTTATGCTTAAAATTAAGAGCAAATCAGTGGTACTATTATTATATTTTTAATAATTCACTTATATTTTTTTCTCTCCCTTTCTTCTACAGACCAAGAATTACTGCGTCAAAACTTAAACTCCCACTTCTTGAATTCACAAGAGCGCGAGGGCAGACGCAGCGTCCCAGGGTCTGAAAATAATGCAGCAGCTGCAGGCGGCTCAACTCCTGGTGGTCCATCAGCATCAAACTCGGGACCGGGTTCATCAGGCCGGACGTCTCAGAACCAGCCGAGCATCCCGCCTCTGGCCTTCCAGTTTCATCATCACAACCACCAGCACCAACACACGCACACGCACCAACACTTCACGCCCTTCCTGCACCCCACAGCAACCGCACCGCCTCTGGTGAGATGCTCTCTGTTGTTATGCTGAACATCTGTGTCGTACTTTAAATTCCAATGTGGCTGGAATGTGGACCATGTTCAGTTTTTTTAGATGTTTTAACCCACACACTGCTTTTGTCTTTTAGTTTGATAAGTATGCAGGCAAAATGGACGGACTGTACCGACACCCTGTGAGTACTTTGTGTAATCTTACTGATTATGTTGGTGGGGATAATTTACAGATTAGTATGTTACATCATAAAACAACGAGGCTGAGAATATATTTTAGCTCTAGTTGTAGGACCTTAAACATTTGAAACAAAACTAGATTGAAAGTGTACACGAGTACATCGATTTAATTGATGTAGAGCTGCTCACTGGTCACTAAGCTATATGTATGTATGTCTGTATGTATGTGTGTGTGTCATTGTAGTTCTTCCCACAGTACCCGCCGCCCTCAGTGCCGAGTATCCAGCCTGTGATTCCTCCCACTGGGCCTTTCAGTTCCTTGCAAGGAGCATTTCAGCCAAAGGTGAGGGGGAAAAAAAACAACTCTTCCTACATATTTGTATTACTCGTTCCTGGGCAGTAACTAGACATCACGTTGTCAGGGGAAATCTCACCATTACATGGTGTAATTATTGTCTTGGTCAGAGTGACCGCTTATTTGATCCACCCATACTGGAAGAACACTAATGAAACAATTAGGACTTCCCAGACAATGGTACAAGCACTGGAGGGTCATTAATCACAGAAGGGGTCCCACAAGGCTCCATAATGACTTTGCCTTTGTAAACTCTTATCCTTTTGAAAAAGTGATTCCAGAATTTGAAAAATAGCACTGATGGAGTAAAATAATCACATCACATGTTAAGCAGTTGTAGATCAGTATGGTTATGGCTCATGTGTTGTTGTGCTATGTGTGTGACAGCCTCTTGTCCCTCAGGGAGCGGGTCCAGATATAACCGCACGACTTGGGGTTGTGCCTCACCACCTGCAGCCCAAAGACCCCAGGGTAAGGACAACATGTTTACTTAGGACCTAAAGTTTGCATGATCATGTCCTCCTTTTGTTTGCATAGGACTGTATTGACCAAAGTTTAGGCTAGGATGTGCTGCAACATGGGCCTAGTCAGTGCGGTAAAGAATGCACAGCTTTTCCTAATTAAGAGAGTGAGACATGTGGATTAAAAGTGTTTTTACACTTCTGTTTTCTCATAGCTAACTGATCCATTTGGGACATCGTTGAAAATCAGTAATGTAAGCAAAAAACTGATGTTATTTGAATCTCTCCTTAAAACCTTCAGCCTGTTTTACTTTCTCACTGCTTCATTCACTCTTTGCACTAATCTCACTTGTAATCTTGACTGCTACTGGTCTATGCTCTGCCCTTGCACACTCAGTTAGTTATTTCAGAAGCCACCAATTCTCCTGTGTATATAATGTATGTGGTTGTCCTGTCCTCCATGATTTTCTTGTATCCTTGCTTATGCATTTTTCACTGACTTTTTATATTCCCAAACTTTATACTGAGCTCCAGTGGGTAACCTTATCTCCAGCTGCAAAACGCCAACCGTGTGTAGCGTCTGAACGGAATATTTCCAAACAAAGGAAGAACACCTGTGTGACTCTGTGTGCAAAGGCTTTAAAGGTGTACATGCAAAATTCATGGAATAACATAGTAAACCCCCTGTGTTTTTTGTGCTGTGCAGAAACCAGGAAAGTGGTGTGCTATGCATGTATATGTGGCCTGGATGATTCTAAGCCATCAGAAAAAAGTGAAGGTATGGGTTTGTTGTTGAAATCACGTGTTGTAAATTCCTCAATTGTAAAGTAAATTATATTGAGAGAGTAAAACTCCTAATGTAGTAAATAAAATGGATTTTAAATTGAGAGATTGAAAGTGTTGTGACTCCTTTTAAATACCTGGTTAACTGGTTGTACCCATCTCTTTCAGCTGATGCAGGCTGATCCTCACAAGTTGGACTTCCGTAGTGACCTGCTGGCCCGTCTTCCTGGAGCTGGGGGACTGGGCCCCCTGGGCCCCATGGGAGGAGCCCTGCCTCCCTCTCATGATCTGACCAGACCTCCCAGTCTGTTCTCAGCTGCAGGTGCATGCCTAAACATTTTTTGTCTCAACAGCTCACAGAATGTGAATTTATTTTTGATTCCACAACTTAATGTTGTGTAATGTGCTATGTGACTAAAAGATGTCTTGGATATTTCTATCCTTAGTCTTGTGTTTTTAATATTTCACATCTGCTCTCATGATTTTAACTAATTTCTTAAGTAACTCATCGATTCCTTCTCTCACCAACTGTCCTCACATCTCTGAGGTTTGACAGCATTGCTGTGTTGATTTACTGCACAAAGTGTGTGAGTAGCTTGTTGCACTTGATTTGATACGTTGTGACATTTTTCTTTCCTTTTTACTTTTTTGTCTTTCCCTCAGGGGCAGTCAATCCGTCCTCCGCTCCTTTTATCTCTCCGTCAGCGCCCCACTCCTCTTTCCTCGCACCAACTGCACACTTGGGTAAGAGCAGCTTCAAAAGACGCATCTGAATGCCATTTGTACACCACAACCAATGCCTGTCACTTTGATTCACCCACTCCAGGTTTTACATTGACCCTTCATAAATGAATGGAAATCAAGTCTCCACAGTCCGTCTGTCTGGAGACATTTCAGAAGGGCCAGCACAGCTTAAAGCCTGCTGTGTAGAAATTAACATTTGTATCATCACAGAATATCTGACGTTTACCTGCATTTGTGTTTAAGATCCGTATGGCCGATCCCCACCCTTCACCCCACTGGGAGCCCTTGGTTCTGGTGCCTTTGGAGGACTTGGCAGCCCAACACTGGGTCAGTATTACAGTATGACAGCATGGCTACTGTCGAAACACAAGGTTTAAAGAATAGGTTTGGGTGTTTTTTTTCTAAATTAGCGCAGTCTTCAACTAAAGAACTTCTTAGTCAATTAAATCGACAGATTTGTAAATTTGAGTTTCTCCACAAAGAATCAAGCAAAGGCACCATTTTAAATTTTGTGTTTACCAGAGATGGGCTCATAAGTTACTGGGAAATACACCATTCAGTATGAAAACGCATACAAACAATTACAAAACAAATAAAGAAATCTTGGTTGACCAAGACCAAATCAACCGGTTAGTCAACTATTGAACTAAGACGGGGCAGCCCTAGTCTTATACAATCCCCACATGACCTATGTATGTTGAAACGTCCACATTAAAACAATGCCAGGGGTGTCCGTTGGTGGTGGCGTGTAGCTGTTCAGCTGCAGGTGAAATGATGAAACTCGTCTGAGTGCTAGATCTGTGATTTGAAGGCTTATCGGACGCCAAAACGGATTTTACCTACTGTGACAATCTCAAGGCAAACGATAAAAGTACTAGTAATACTAAGTAATACACACATGATGATGCCCTCTGCGTTGGGTTTCCTGCTTTGGACTGACCTCTTTTAAATTAAAAAGGTGCCTTTTTGGGCCTATGGTTGTAATAATCATTCCTCCTCCCCACACTGGCCTTTAAGTAATCCCCTTGTGACGTGACTCCACACACGAGGCTTCAGCAGTCTGAGTTTGTCAAATCAACTGGGTATCTTCAATCTTGACTATCTGTTTTTTTTGTCGCTGGTGTTGTGATACAGCCACAAGGAAGTATCTCCCCAACACGCCTCACTAAGGAAATGCTGTTTGAGGAAGCACACCGAGGGAATTATGTACTGAAAAGACTAACTTACTCTATTTGGCTAACTCAGGCCGCTAAAGCCTCATGTTAGCTTCAGCTGAACTTCACAGTACAGTCGCACTAGGAAGAGGTCACGTCACAGCCAGTATGGAAAGGAATAATAATAATAATAATAATAATAATAATAATAAATAAACTTGCATTTGGCATAATGGGCTTTATATTAAAACAGACTTGAAAAATACAAAACTATCTTTAAAGTCCCACTGCAGCAAACAAGCTCTGTCTTTAGGGTCAATGCTTTGATTCAAAGGATCGAACATGTGTGTGGGTGGAAAACAATGAGTCTTCTCACCCACGTAGTGCAATATTTAATGTTCAATAAACAAATTGGTAACACATCCGTCTGGGTGGGGGGTGATTTGAAGTTTTGCAGTCAAATTCAACAACAAATCTGAAGCTTTGTTGTAGAACTAATAAATAAAATGGCAATTTGCACAACCAGACCATATGTCTGTAACCATTGAAGTACTGGTAAAGATGAGGGATGCATCCAAATTGTAGCTTCTTCTGCTGTAGATTTACATTCAGCAGCTAATCTGCTAATGTGGTTTGGGTTGTAAAGCTAACTGTTTTGAAAAACAGGAACTGGCCGACGTGGCTTCTTTTTTAAAGGAACTGATAAACGCTCATGCTAGTTTGTCATTTTAATGAGACTTGTAGCTAGTTCTCCTCCTCTTAGGCTAATAACAGATAATTCAGAACGCCTGACAAAGACACTGATGGTGAAGTAGTGCATGGTTTATTGTAGGATGTAAGTAAGTAAGTAAAGCTTATTTCTAGAGCACATTTAAACAGCTTGAGCTGACCAAAGTGCTGTACAGAAGCACTAGGGTGCTGTATAAAATAACATTAGGGGAAAAAAGCCTTAAACAAAACTTACCAGTTTCCTTTCGTTCTCAAAAATAACAGCCATTTGAGTCTTCTCAGAAGTTTCTTACAAATGGTAGTTCCTACTACAAGACTTTGGCCCTGATTCTTAACTTGGCCCAGATCGGAGGCAAATCAGCGCTGGCTCAGCCGTCTCAATCTGACGCTTAATAGGCTCGTTCGAGATGAACTGCGCCTCGCCTGTAAAGTGGACGAGAGCAGGCGGCAGCAGCGGGGGGCGGTGATAAAAAGCTGCGGTAAAGTCGGACAGTTTCCAGCCGATTCCAGCCGCCTTCAGGCTGGACAGGAAGTGATGAAAACACTGTGGTGCGATTCCGATTTAATAAAATATAATCAGACCCTCATACCAGCTGGTACCCAGTCTCCAGTTGTTTTAGTTATGACAGAGTAGCTGGCAAAGTGCTCTACATGCGACCTGTTGCTGATTTTAATGAACAACAGACTGGGATGATCCGTGATCTGAACAGATTTAGTCTCTTTGACTTCTAAACGTAACTATCAGCCTCACAACATTGTTCTGGACAGAATAAGTCTTAAATCAGACAAATAGCAATTAAAATCCTCCCGATTCAAAAACAGTAAAAAGTTTATATAAACGTCATCATGTTGTAAACCAATCAGTGTTAAATCAGCTGAAAAGCCGCGTTTCCCAGCATGCTCTGGGTCCGCCTGGCTTTGCAGTCGGTGAAACACCTGCGCCGCCTGCGTCTCAGACCTGCGGCGCCTTGCTCTCGTGAGATTTCCGTTGCCCATGTGCATGACGTCAGAGCAAGTCGGGATCGAGTCGGACACAAATCTAACCGGCATGCAACGGGCGCCGTCGCCGGTGATCGATTCTGCGCAGACCTGGCTCATCTCGAACGAGCCTACTATCTCAACCTGTAGGCGACTCTAGGAGCCAATGAGAGTGCAAGACGCGGGTGAAGGGGAAACCTGGGGGAGGGGTCACCTGTAACAATAAGAACTACTGAATGTGTTGCATTTGCAACACAGACCAAAGTTGTTTTTACACCAAAAGAGAGAAATAAAGAATAAAAGCGTGTGTGGAAACAGGATATTTTGGGGACCCGTGTGCCAACGACGTCAACATTCAGCGAGCAAACTGCATCTTTTCTTTTTCTTCTTGGCAAATCGGCGCACAAACAGCAAGGAGCACTTGTTTTATTCTGCAGACACTGTTTCGTGCATGGGATTACCCAATGTCACTTCTTGCCTGTTTTTTCATGGCAAAACGCAGTTTTGGAGACCACACATACACATCTTGGATTCCTCCCGGGGAAAGATCTTGTAGTGGGTGACCCCCTGACGCCGGTCCGACATGCAGTGTGAAAACAAACATTTCCCTTTTATTATAATGACCGTGGATAGACATGAAAGGGGGAGAGGGGG
>NC_045753.1:9691273-9714187 GCF_008692095.1 Etheostoma spectabile
GTGGGGACACACGCAGCCAAGGGTCGGATTCGAACCCTGGCCTCTGCAGGACTCAGCCTACATGGGGCTTACACTCTTACTGGGTGAGCTAGAGGTCGCTGCTGCCACCAATATACATTTTTAAGGTTTTCATTTTGATAATAAAACATTGATTGACATTGATAATGATACATTTTTGGTGGCTACATTGCTGCATGTTTTTCTCCAAATGTGTGTTTAATTGCATCATGTCTATAACATCCTCTAACACAAACCAGAACATCATCTAAATAAATGCAGTATAAAATTAGAAATTTTTGGAAATGGGGAATTAAAAGATTAGTAAGTAAACAAGACTAAGACTCTGACCAAGCACTCTGTGTAGTAACTTTGGTTACCTGACAGTTTTTGTTATTAAGTTGGTTGGTCATGAAAACATTTTGAGATGAAATACCAACCCAGCCCCAAACTTTTCCAAACTTTGGCTAAAGTGTTTGTCATTACTCAATGCTTTGCTCAGCTGTAGCACAGCTCAGCTGAGATTGGCTGTTCAGGGCGTTGTCATTGATATACAGGTAGAAGGTTGGATGCGTGAATTTGATTAGCTGCAGACTGGAAGCTGTCCAAATAAAAGTCCAACATGAAAGCGTGGATTAAACATTTAATAGTTTACCGGGCGGTTGTGTTGGAACAACTAGACTAAGCTGAGGTTACGCCTGACGTAAAGTCTGAATTTTACTTTCACAGGAAGACTTGCAGTTTTGTGAGATATGTAATTTGAAAGTGTTCTGGTAAGAAATGTGTTTACATTTCTTCTACACTGTTATTTTGTTTCTTTTTTCTAACAAAGAATATGTCCTTCTGGTCCACAGCGGGATCTGTGTATGGCCCTAAAGATTCACCAGCTAATGTGGTTGGTGGTATGTCCACCCCCAACCATCATGACCCCTGGAACCGTCTACACGGCGGCCCATCTGGGTTTGGTCCTGGCCCCAGCTGGGCTAAAGGGCCGGACAAGCGGGATGAGAGAGATCGAGCAAAGGAAATGGAGAGGAGAGACATCCCCCACATCAAGGATGAAAAGGACAGGTATGGCAGTCAGCCATTAGAAGGAAGAGCTTGGTTTTTTTGGCAGTAAGTACTAACATTAACCCAGGCAGTCCCGTGATGAGTGTTGAGCTACAACTAAAAAAAAGAATTTACCATAAAACACAGAATATAATTATTACAGCAAAACTTTCCTTTCAAATCTTTATATTTTTGAACCGTTTGTTGAGAGATTAAAGTGCTATGGTATTGTTAACATAATTCTTGTTGCCACTTAAGCTTGTATTATAAATGATTGGTATAAATTAGGGGGGTAATTTACAATTTTTATCACTGTACGGTATATCAGTTCTTTGGATATTTGCTCATATCACAAAGTCTGCAACAATACAATTTCAATTCAGGGACCAGTGATCGATCTGAGACGCTATAAGCCCATTTAACAATCCGTTAAATTGATATCAACTCACAAAAAGCAACTAAAATAATATTTGACTATTCTTTACGGAGATCTTTCAGATATTTAAATGAAAAAGTAAATATTCTTTTTAATAAAAAGATGAAGTGGGAATTAAAAAAAAAACAACAACACCCCTAGTATGAATTATCTCCATTATGTAACTGTTGTGCACATTGTTTTGCAGGGACAATATGCTGTATGGCCGACAACCTGTGAGAATGTCTCCAGTTGCCCCTCCCTTCAAGCCCCGCAGCACCCCCCCAGTCTCTCACGTTAACGGCCACAGCAGCGCCCTGGGGCCGAGCACCGGGCCCATTGAGGACCTGACGCGCAGCTTAAATAGAGACCGAGACCGCGAGCGGGACAGAGACGGGGACAAGAGGCCGCAGCCCATGGTGTCTTCACGGGGACCTCCTCTTGGCTCTTCAGTAGCAGACAGGGACAGACCACGGTCTTCATCATCTTCTGTCCTCACCACTCCCCCGCCCTCCAACCGCTCAGCTCCGTCTCCTATGGACCTTTACTCCCGCCCGATGGCCCAGGCAGCACATCACAACGAACCCTCACACTCCCAAAGAGACGGTAACCTTCCTTCTTCCTCCGCAGCTTCTGCCTCTGTCACTTCCTTGTCTCAGGCCAAGAAGACTGACCGGACCACAACACCCGTCTCCAAACCTCCGCTGCTTCTACCGCCAGTCAAAGTCAAAGAGGAGCGGAAAGAGGAGCCGGAGCATATCCCCATCACCCTGCCTCCCCCAGCACCCAACCACAGCTTTGAACGCCCCAACAGCCATCCACACCACCATCGTTCTGGTACCCCTTCGTCTTTATCACTGACGCCCACTCCTGGTGTTCCCCTCATGCCACCCACGCCAAACCATCCTTCCCACCAACACCTTTCGCTGCTGGACCGCTCCCGGGCCATTGAAGCGTATCTGGGGAGCACAGGTGCTGCAGGTTTGGTAATGGGTCCAGGAGGAGAGCGTTTCCACCATGGTCCAGGCCAAGGGCCATCACAGGGTCCACACAGCTTTACCTGGGACCCCTGGAGAGAACTGGCAGCTCAGCAGCAACATCAGCATCGTAGGGAGGCTTTGGCCCTTCGGTCAGACCCTCACCTAGCCCTGCGATCTGATCCACATCTGGCCCGTCTGCTCCAGCATCAGCGTCTTCTGGAGGCCGCTGCAGCAGCAGCAAACCCTCACCACCCTCCGACATCTACCTCTGCCTCCACCTCTGCTGTCCACCAGGAGTTCGGCCTGATGGCCCATCACTTTGACCGCCCTCATCACCTCGGACCCCCAGGAGGAGGACTGATCGATGAGGAGCAGCGTGCCCAGATCCTGAGGGAAGACTTTGAGCGGGCTCGCTACTTTGGGATGCACCCACACATCCCTGCTGGCTCTCACCTCTCAAGCCCCTCTCATGCTGCTACTGCCGCTCACCTGGAGCAGCTCCACCCTGGCCTTCTCTCCCACTCGCTCCAACATGGAGCCGCTCATGCTTCCCAGCACCACGCTGGCCTCTTTGCTCGTTTAGGCCCACTAAACCCACAGCACGTGCCCAACGGCATCCTGGCAAAGACCCCTGCAGGCTTGGTGGGAGCTCTGGCAGTGGGGGCGCCGCCTCCACTCATTCCGTCCATCACCAGCCGGTCGTCCACACCTCCCCGTAGACTTGGACCAGGTGAGCTGGCACTGTACAGTGCCCACAAAGACGGAGAGTCCAGATAGTACAGGGACAACACTGGATGAGATTAAGGGAAATGTCAGGATCACTGTGCTGCTCTCAACCTGTCCCCTTTTCCTCTTGCAGACTACTAAACGTTGCCCTCCCAGTTACACAACCAAACCAGCTCCAGTCCCCCGCCCAAATAAAGGGTAACCATGACTGGCTGGAGGTGATGGAAGGGAGGGAAATGCAAGACTCATCAGTGTGACTTGGAATATGCGCAATGGTTCTATCAGTGCAATTTAAAGGTACATGGTTTCTGTGCATCCTTGGTGTATTTTTTATTTTATACTGGCTGTTGGTTATTACACTTGTCAATTTTGAAAGCTATAGGAAGAGGCAGAGGACGGCTTTTCTTTCATTTGTCAGATGAATTATAATCCATGCTTTTCTCAGCCAGCCTTTTCCGGGTGGATTTTGGGAATGACTTCCAGAGGGATGTACACTGTGAAAACACGTCAAGGGTTCATCCTCAGCTTGGTTCACAACTCAACTCATGGGATATCCTTATTATTATAAAGCCTTCCTCTACATAAATCAACCCTGACTAGGTATTATGGATGAGGGTCTTTAGAAGAGTGGTAAAAGTGGTGCTCTCGGTTCTGTCTTTGTGTATTTTTTGTCATTGTGGAAAGACCGATTAATGATGAGACCATTTTAATAAGACCGGTAAGCATCGCACCTCAGCTTCCTGCTTTACCCAAAAAATCTAACCCCAAAATCCTCAACTTCACCGATAATGAGATTCAACTTTTTGTTTTTTGGCTTGTTTTTTTTTGTTTTGTTTTCAAAGGATGAATGGCGAAAGGAACTGTGCTACACTGTGTGAGTTACCACAATATTTTAGAGCTTTCTGTAACTGTTTCCCACTCTCCTCTTGACTATATGAGCAGGACCAGATTATAGTAGTCTAGAGAAATTGCCTTTGTAATTATTATTCTTAACATTAATTATCTTCTATAATAATAAATATATTCACTGTTATGTTATTTGTCTTTGTTTTGGGTATCAACCAGTACTCTCTCCCCAGCTACTAATCTGTTTCCAATCATGCAGAAGACAAAGCAAAAGGCTCGTGTCACAGAAAACTGTTAAATGCTCGTGAACATTAAGCCGTCTCCATCGCGACCTTTGGCCTCTTCAAGGATCTCATCGACGACTGTTTCGCTGAGAGCGAGGTTTGCCTGTGCGTCATCGGTTGTGTGTTACATCCATTTGGGACTATGGGAGCCTTGTACATTGAACTGTCGAGTTTGTTTCATCAATAAAAATAAGTTATATACATGGATAAGTGGGACATCTGCTGACGAACTGAAAAAAAATATAAGGACTTGTGTCAAAGGACAACTAGACAGTGGGTGGCCTGAGAGGGAAAAGACTGGGTCGATTATTTTAATATGACCATTTTATACCTTTCAAACCCCTCCCCTAGAGACCACAAAGATTAATTATTAAATGAATTGTTGTTTACTCTGTTGTGCGGGTCTTTTGTTCTGAGTCTACCATTGTTGGAACAGCAACTATTTTTATTATTGACTTATTTATGCCAGTTATTCTCTTGATTAATTGGTGCATAAAATCAGAAAACTGAGCGCAGACACCCAAGTTGAGATATTAAAAAGAATTGCTTTATCTGACAAACAGTCCAAAGCCCAAAGATACTGTTTAATATCCGAGAAGACCAAGAATACCAGCACGTATTTACATTTTATTAGTGAATTGTCCTTTTTTTTTTTTTTTTAAATAAAAACAAACTGGCTATTCACTTTCGGTCAATCAACTCAGATTTACTAATATTTATAATACTTAACTTAATATCTCAGCTAATCTACTCCGTCACAGTCTGACAGATTATGAGACTGTGATTATGTGTGATTGTGATCGACTGAATTTTCCATCCATGTGTTATCCAAACAGACCAGAGTGAAGTTATGAAGCACCTGTCGCATTAATAATCCTTCATTTAATGGGAACAAGTAGGTAAGTACTCCACTTATTTTCTCTAGGCTTTATCTAAAGTAAGGAAGTCTCACATGTCACCATTCCTCAAATGTCCGAGTTCTTTAACCCTTGTATTGCCTTCCCATCGACCTGCAACTTTGTGTTTTTCTGGACCGAAATTTTGACATTTTGATGTTTTTTTTTCCTACACTTTTCTCAATGTTTTTTTCCAATTTTTTTGACACTTTTTTCATGTTTTTGTAGTTTTGTTTTGACGAGTTTTATTCTCACATTTACCAATTTTTTTTTTGTCACTTATTTTTTTAACAAGTTTTTCTTCACCTTTGGCGATTTTTTTTTATAATTTTGTTTGGTAATTTTTCTAAGCGTTTAAAAGAAAATGTTTTTGTGGAATTTTTTCCTGCGTTTTTGAAGCTTTTTACAACATTCTTTGGTCATAGTTCTGATAAAATGAAGGTGGAAAGGCCCAAAATAATTCTTCTGTAAACGGGTCATTTTGACCCCAAGGACAACAGGAGGGTTAATCATAAACATATTGCAAAGAAAACTTGTAGCCAATGGTAATTTACACAAGTACTGGAAATATGAGGTACTAGTACTTCACTTAAGTCTTTTCTTTTTAAGCTACTTCTACTCAACTAGCCTACATTTATCTGACATCTTTTAAAACCTTACAAATTAACATTTGTGCATTTAAAACATGAAAAGTAATAAGTTACACTGCCCAACAGTTTATACAAGTACATATACATGTAGGCTGCAGCTGAAACGATTAGTTGATTAACAAAAGAGTCATTGGAAACTATTTTGGTAATCGATTTGTCATTTTTCATGTGGAAACATTTGATGGTTCCTGTTTCACAAATGTGAAAATTTGCTGCTCATCCTCTTTAATGTTTTGGTAATAATGCCGAGGTGTGGACATTGTGAATGTGGATAATTGTGACGCCATTTCTCACTATTATTGTTATTCACTTTATTTATTTTCAAACCAATCAATCTATTAATTAATGGAATGGAGAAAATAATCATCAGATTAATCCATAATAAACATTCATAGTTAAACATGAGCTCTACCTCAACTCCGACAGTAAAATGCTGCTTTTACATGAGTGCATGAGTAATTCTACTCTAATGATATTATATATTGACATAGCCTCTTTTATAGTACATTTTATAGTACATTATAGTAACAGATTTTTACTTAAATAACATTTTCAATGCAGGACGTTTACTTACAAAGTATTTTACTGTGTGGTATTAGTACTTTTACTTCAGTAAAGGATCTGAATACCTTCGCACACCACTTAGCTTCATCATCTATTTGTCACTCAAAGATTACACTACAAAAATATATATATATATATTTGAATTTAACTACCTGAATGCGACCAATTATGATCGCCTTCCTCTATGAACTATCACAGTCCTGTTAATATAATTCTAGCTGTTTGTATAATCTTTGGTTACGGTGGAAATAAACGTATTAAATATATATAGATTGCTTCAATACATCAAGCTCGCCTCTGGCAACGAACTACAATCGAAAACATCTGAATTTCAAGTGGCGCGCTTGTCGCCATCTCGCGAGATTTCCCTGAGTTCTGTACTTTGTCAGCAGCAGCGGTCTTCCACCATTTCGCTGCGTAAAGTCTCCTCCCCGCGACCGCTACATTCTGCGCCGAAACCCAGTCTCTCCCGGTCCGTATTTTAACTTCTTCCCACAGACCTAGTGGTACCTCGTTGGGTACCGGGAGACAGTTTGGATTACTGGCATTACGGATTGAGTGCGATTTTACGCGGATGACGGCTTCTTCAACGAGAATTTAGTAAAAGAAAATTGGTCGGAAATTTCAGGTAGGTGGGAACTTAAGATGGCGGCCATGGAGAGGGAGGGGGGCAAGGAGGAAGTAATGGGGGGCTTAAAGGGGGTCTCAGACAAACGAAAGGACACACTCAGACTGCATTTCACTTTGTAGTGTTTTTCAACATACTGCGTTGAAATATATTGACACTGCATTTAGTTCAAGACCGGACACCGAATTAAAAAGCCACAACACCGAACAAATTCCAATTTAAACCGTGCTTAACGAAAAACATTATCGTTGAACGATCATTTCCTTACTGTCGCTTCTAAAGATCCAGCCGTGGGACCGTGTAGGTCCCCCTAAATCCCCCGTATAATCATTGCAAAATTTATATGGAACTTTATAACTGTTTTTTTGTAGTTGCTCTTTTGTTTTAGTCAGAAAGTAATATGTGTGAGGGCTCCGAAGGAAATAATGTAACGTTTTATTTTCGAGGAAACAAGATTTGACCCCACGCAATGACGTCACAAGTGATTGTCCCCCTTCTGTATAGTGCATGCAGAAGCGGGTTTTAATGCTCCTTCTCAGATGTTTTGTGTCTCACAGCGAAGTAACTTAACCAAATGTGTCGGCATAAACGGGCTTCTTTGAGGGCTGGAGCATTACATAACTGCGGGTGGGGATGGGGCGCCTGCGCGTCAAATGAACGCACCCTTACTAACTCTTCTACCCTGCTACTGCTAGTTAGCAGGCTTTCATTTTCAGTGCCACCCAAGCAGTGTTATTGTGGGAAGCTAACGCTAGCCAGCTAACCGCACTAGCTACACCGGCAAACCTAACGTTTACCTAAGTGTGCGGCTTTTATGAAGGTCCCGATTCCGAGCTGTTTGTGTTATTAACGTCAACGTTGCCCCTCTGATAGCAAGGAAAAGTCGATTTAGTCATTTAATTTTCATGTAACGTTGCGCGCGGTCAATGCACATACAACTACTGAATAAAGATGTAATTTCACAACGTGGATAATGCTCTACAACAAGTCCATATAGCTTCAACTAGCCACAATAAATTACATTTAAGAGAGCACACAAATGAATGACTGGTGGAGGCCCGCGCGCTTGGTCACCGGCTTGAGAGCGCGTGCTGCAGAATTCCTAAAATCTTCCTGTGGGCGACTGCAGCAAATGCAACTTGGAGCTTGCAAACGGAGCTGTTCCTTTAGTGCTGCTTCGCTGAGTGTTTTTAATACTGCTGCAAGATGTCCACTAAAATACAGCCAATGAAATTAAACCAACTACGGTCCTAGCAGTTGGCTAGCCCAAGCTATCCTGAGTGTTGTTGCCGCTGCTCTCGTGACATGTCATCGTCCCACACAGTGATATTTGTGTTTACTTAATGCACATCTAATGAAATTAATACTATTGCAGAACTTACTGTTATCCTCACGTAGCTGTGTAGTGAGAGTTTTTGATTGTGGAGTGGTTGGTTTGAATAATAAAGTTACCCTTCATCTCTATTTCTGCTTCCTCAGAATATGTGGAGGGGACCCTAATTTCAGCATCCTGGAAGTAGAAAGCACAGAAGATCTGTGTCTCACACCACAGACAGGTGAGAAGCTGTTGCTTTGTGCACACATTTGATGATTGTTTTATAGACTTTCTTTAGTCTTACATTGTTTTGTAGAAAATAGTCAACCTAATGCGATTATTGATCAATCAATTGTAGATGTTGATGATAGATGATGTGCCTATTTGTCTTTTTTTATAGACAAACACACTGCAACACATATATTGAGGCTAGTGAGCAGTGTATGTCCTGTTCTTTTATAACACACACACACACACACACACACACACACACACACACACACATATATATTAACACAGCACATTGACTGTCCACCTTATCTATATACAGAGGATTATTTTTATTTGTGCTGAGTTATTTTTTTTATGTCCTTGTTTTTTTTGTTTAGTTTTTTCCTTTACTTGGTCCAGACACTGTTAACAACCATTTTCCCCCACAGGTGCAGTGTGTAGCCGGGGCAGCACAGAGGAAGGAAGCTCTGGGGAGGAGGCGGCGCGGCAGCGTGCCACTCCGGCTGTGGATGTGCTGGGTGGCAACCCCCAGGCTGCACAGAATGTGGCTGGGGAGTCACCTCGGCATGCCCCGCAGCCGGTCGCAGCTGCCCCCCGCCCAGTCCCTCCGTTCACCAGTCTGTCCATTGTGCCATTGCCAGAGAACAACGACTCGGCATTCCTCGGCATGGAGAACGTCCCTCAGACCAATCAGCCAATCAGCAGTGACTTCAAGGACAGCGTCGCAGCAGAAGTCCGCGCTGAGGAGAGCGCTGCCGAAGTTGTCGGAGTTTCGAGATCCTTGCCAACATCCCTCAGTGACAAATGTAGTTCCTCCGCTGAGATGCAATGGCTTCCAACTCCCCTTTGTCCCCCTCTCACCCCAGATAAACAGCTTAACAGCACAGTGCAAGAGTTGCAATATGTGTCACAAACTGATAAAGAGAAAAGCCCCTCAATATGTCAGACAGACCAGATTCAGCCACCTAGAGAAGGTGCTGGACCTGTGGATATTACGGGGACAAAGGAGAAACAGTTCGTCTTATTGGAATATAAACCAGAGACTGGGAAAAACATGGAACTTGGTGGAAAAGAGCACACAGGTGGAAATATTCTCCTCCAGCCCAAATCTCAAATCAGTTTCACAGCCTCATCTCCATCTGTCCCACAATCAAGTGTTGGTTTTAAAGTCCAAGACCTCACACAACATGGGGCTACCACGCCGTCTGACAGGGACCCACTTGTCTGCCCAAACCAAGGCAGCCATATACCTCCCCCAGGTGCTGTGGAGCAGACCGGTGGTCACCAGGACTCAAAATTATCTGAGCTCCCTTTCCCCTCATCTGGCAACAGTGAGATTAAACAAACTGACCTGTCAAAAACACAACCTGAAATCATCAAAGAGATCTCAACTGATGCCAGAGAAACACAGAAGGCAAATTCTTTGGAATCAGTTGAGATGTTCGAGCATGTTAAAGAGCTCGATGACACCTCTCACAAAGAAAGACAACCTCCCTCAGCTGAAATACTTGAGATCCCAAAAGCAAGAGAACCGCTTCCTGGGTTGTCCCCTTCACTTGGAAAAGGAGGAGCCGTGTCCGGCAGCACAGCTGCCAGAGAAGAACGCAACGTCAAGAGGAGCTGCGATCCAATCGTAGGAGAGCAGGTCGAGAGTGGCATGAGGGAAGAACAAACTGACACGACCACCCCCCCATCTGACTTCACAATGCTGCCGGAGTGCTCTTACACACAGCAGAGTCACTCAAAACCCTCTGCAGCAACCCCTCCGTTTGACACAGGCGTGGTTGTCTCGCTGCAGGCGGGGCAGGCTGTCGAAGCAGAAACCTTGCGTCCCTCTGACCAAGTCCCCCCAACAGAGATGCCACTGGCAGCCGAGATTGTGCACTCGGCCGAAGCTCAAGAAATTGTCGTCGTCAGAGAGGAGGCTCATATCAGCGGGGACTGGTCGAGCATGCACCTGAATCAGAGTTACCTCCTACAACGAGAAGACGGCAGCGTCTGTGAAGCTGCCATTGTCAACGAGCTGAGTTCTGAACTCTCTACTGGGGAACCAAAGCTGTATGAAGACAGTGTTCAGGCAGGTGTTGAGTTAGATACACAACCCGTGGAAGTGTATGAGTTTTGCACCCTGGTTGAGGAGGTTGCTGAGGAAACGGTCTGTGCCAGTAGTAGTGCCCAGGTGCCTCACTCTCCAGGATACGAGATGAACTTATTCAACGCGTTACTAGAACACTCTGAGGAGTACACTGTTAAAGAGGACATTGAATCGTCTATTCACACAATGAATGAAAGTGGCACTGTCATCATTTCCCAGCAGCCCTTGTCTTCATTGAATGATGCAATTCAACTGCAGCCTTGCTCTAACAGTAATTCCCATAATTTGTCCATGCTAAACACGAGGGTAGCTGCTGTCGGGCAACATTTGGTATTAAATGCTAACCAAGCTGTTGAAGTGGCTAACTCAAGTGAAGTTTGTTTGGTGGAAGTAGCTGCTGTTACATCGGAGTCATTCGCTGTTGATCTGGTGGACACCAGTCCACAAATCGGGACAACTTACTCGCAGGTCAATGCAGCAATCGTGGCCCAAACGGACGTGAGTGACTCTCCTATAATTCACACGACTCCCCAAAAACAGGAAGCAGACACCACAGCTGGGGCACCATCGTTTATATCCCCGGGGGTTACTGGTGAGGACACAGGGATGGAATCATCCGTTGCCGTTTCAGGACACGTTCAGCCCACAACAAATCAGACTGTTGTAAGTGCCACAAAGCCAGAGGGCAATATTTCTTCACATGAAGGGAACAAAGACACCCCTGCTCTGACAGAGACTCCTTTACAGAGAATCCAGAATGTTGCTTTGCCCACAGAAACCAAACCAGAGGCTGTCTGCACCACTCGCTCCGGCATTATAAATCCAAAGCTGCTCCTTCTTAAACCGGGAGAAACTCTCCTGAAACCCCCACCCTCCTTTTTGGCAAAGGTGTCCAAGCAACAGAATGCGACCGGCAAGCTGGCCAATGCCCACAGCTCATGGTCTGGCACAGTGTCTGAGGAGTGCCTTGCCCAAACTGTCCCGGACTCTTTATGTCCTTCTGTGGCTCTCAGCGGCCAGAAAGATCAGACGCAGTGCTCTGTCGATAAAACTTCTGTGTCAGCGGCCACTCCTGTCAAGGTACAGCAGTCCAGTAAGAGCAGTAACTCATTTCAACTTGACCAGAATCCATTGCTCACCCCCACATCCTCAACAAGTAAATCTGACAAAGAGGCCTTAAATGTTACTGAAACTTCAAGTGAAGCAGATTCTGCGTCCCAAGATGTTGTCGCCCTTACAGATCCTACTGCGCCTTACGCCCTTTACATGCTCTCAGCATCAGTGGAAGGGGAAGGTGCAGTAATGGCATCTACCAGTCTTAATGACCCCGTCAACCAACCGGACTCCCTCTATATGGAAGAAGAGAGTGAGGACATGGAGCAGGACGAACCAACGGGAGACACTGAGGCTCTGGATGCCACTTCAGGCCAGGTCAGCAGTCCAGAGGAAGACAGTGATGAAGAACCAGACGCAGACAAAGAAAGCGAGATGAGCACCCTCAGCTCTCCAGACAAGGTATATTAATAAAGAATGGGATATTTATCAAATCCATTTTTAAGTTGCAGAGTAGTGTAGACCCAGGAGTTTTGGCAGAGAGTCCAGGGGCAGGAAGACAATTGAGACAGATTTGAAATGAATAAGTTAAACAACATGACACATTTTAGCCTTGGGAGTTGATAATACTAAAGGGTTTGGCCTTGAATGCCAAAGTTAGACAGTTGTATCAGACTCTACAAAACAAGGACATAGCTAAGAGTGAAAACAATGTTGATAAATGTAAAATCTGTATCTGGACATTTTGTCAACGGTTACATTGTGATGAAGCTAAATGGGTTTATTAGCTTGGTGTAGCTTATTGTTTCAGACAAAACTGATTTTTCTGTGTAATCTGAACAATATATTGAATGCCACACTGACGCAAAAGCTCTGAACTTTAGTGTATGACTTTACTGGGAGTTTACAGTGCATATGTAAGATACATAACCATTTCCATTTTGTGTATTTAAATCAAAGGGAAAGGAAAAATACACAAGTATACAGATACACACGCAAATGTACTTGCAGAAAAAAAGTTAATTATGAACAATAACAGTACGTCAACGCAAATGTAGTATATGACAGTTTTATGAAATCATGTTAGCTGTAAATCAGCACTCAAACTGAGATATTGTCAAGATTTATCTCGACTGAAAACAAAAGTAAATTACACCATGTCATGGTTCTGTAGATCCTTACAGGTATGCTGGCATGTTTTCATCATTCAGATATGGCAGTGTACTCTACATCCTTCTGCATGTACGTTGTTAGCTGTGTGAACAGTGTTTGTATTATTTAGTGAGTTATTTCTTTAAGTTGGCCGCATGCTAAGCCGTATGTGTTTTCCAGCATGGACAGAGCAGGACAGACAGACAGACACTGTTCCTTAAGGTAAGTGGTGGGTGTCAGACACTCCGACAGGTTCACTTTTAACAGGCTATTCACGAGCACTTCCTAGTCCCTGTCACTGCTAATGAGGGGGGTGCATTTTGACTCTTAAAAAAGGCAGTTGCTTGACCTCTGCTATTTAGTGATTGTAATTCTGCATGAAACGAAAGCTCACAGAAAGTCACTGATGGCTAGTTTATAATTTAATACTGGAGCATGTACAGATTTGCTTTTCGTAAACGCTTGTTCACACGGGGCTGTTTTTTAATGTTTGCACGTGGCTTTTATCTTAAGTGAATGTTGCTGCTTTCACCTCGCCAATGTTTTCAAGTAATCTCATCTTTCCTTTCGTTTGCCTCCAGGTACGCCAGTGGATAGCAGACAGGGTCACTGGGAATTCATCTCCCGTCTCACCCTCCACCTCATCTTACCCCGGTCCCTCCCCCACCAATGATTGGTCTACCCCACGACGGGACAAGTCCCTACTCCTCCGGGGTCCCCATGGGAAGTTTGTGTCTCCATCCTCCGGGTGTGGCTACAGTCTCTCCACTTCCCCACCAGATCATGCCCCCCCTCAGCGACCCCGTGGTCAAGCAGACATGGCAGAGTTGGCTAAACATGTGAGTGAGCCTAAAGAAACAGTATGTAAAAACAAAACTATCTTAAAAGAACTAACAATGTGAAGTGAACCCGAAAATCTAAATAAGACATTTTTATTATTCTACAGGTGGTTTGAGGTGCCACAAAATGCTGCCAGTGTGACTGGCAGTTAAAAGCTGTGTGTGTGTTTGGATTTGACGAATGTCACGCTACCTCCTTTCACCAGCCTACATCCTAAGACTACCGAGAATAATTGTGAGTTCAGGGCCTTAGTTGTGGTGGGTTCAGACTACACAGTATTTTTCGTCTATTACGATGGTCACTGTGTCAGATTAGGCGATTAAACGGCCATAAAATATTGACTCTGCCGAAAGACGAGACAAACCGCTGGATTATTATTCTGAGCTGTGTAGATCTCTGCAGTGAATAATGAAGTGTTAAAGACACTGCACGCTTCACTATTTACTTGCATACCAGCTGTAGAACTGCAGTCGGTGACGATACTTTGAGTTCTTACGAGTTGATTCAGTTAATTTCCTATTTAAAACTGATTCTCAATGAATTGAAAGGGGGGCAGTATTCTTGGATCTTCATCTTTTTCACTGTGTGCCAAACAATACACTTGTGTCTTTAGTTCACGTAAATGCAATGTGAAACATAACTGGAAAGATAAATGGTCTGGATGAAGGTTAGAATCTGATTTAACAGAAAAAAAGCATCAAAGCGTCTGAGTAGGCCTGCACGATTCGGGAAAAAAAAAAATATGAATCGCAATTCTTTTAGCTTAGAATTGATATCACGAATCTCTGCCACAATTTTTTTAGACCATGAGAAAACAAAACAAACTGGCAGTACTAAACATGGTTGTTTTTTTCGGCACCTATAGCACATTGTGCATCACCACAAGCCTGTAAACACAGAGGCGTCAAGGAAGAGACGGGAGCGCATTGCAGCGCTTCGGAGCTCTTTAAAACCTATTTTATACAGTTTGTTATGCTGTTGGCTTAGTTATTTCCACAGATTTGTTATCCCTGTTTATCTCTTCTTGCTCGTTTTGTTCTTCCTCATGTTCCTCACTGTCCTGTCTTTCCCCCTGGTGTGCTGGCTCAGGTGTGTTGCTAACATTAGTGCTAGCTATTAGTTTAGTGCTGTATTAGCGCTAGTGCTAGTTGAAGCTGTGTATTTTAAAAACAAATCAGTCAGTTTGCAGCATTTTTCACTGTCAGCCAGCAGTGCTCTTTTATATTTCTCTTTTTTCTCCGCTCTTGTGTCGCTTGAAGCCTCAATTTGTTTGTTTGTTTTTTGTTTTGTTTTTTTATCAACAGTACAGCTTCCAACTTCCAATCTTCATCTTCCAACAGCCTTGACGACGCAGTCTACTCGATTCTATCTTGAAATTCTTAGAAAGCATTGCTTTATTTTAACTTTTGCAAACGAATGATCAAATAAAAGAAATGCAAGTAGACTTGATTTATTTCAAACATGCACATTTTTTAACATCTGATCTAAATACGTAATTACCCTATAAAAGTGTGCGACTGTGGAGGGGAACCATGACTGTGATATCAAGAGACTCATGTGGTATAATTACTGATCAGATGACTCTGCTGATAGGTGTGAAGGATTTGTAGAAAGGGGGCCAAAGAAGGTTATTGCTGACGCTTAATAGGGGTCCGAGAGAAAAATGGGGCTGCCGTTTACAGCGGCTGTCACAATTATGCGACTCTGATTGGCCCAAACGGACTACAAGGGCCCGCGGCCCCTCTGGCATCTGCCCAAATTCCAGATTACCAGTCCGTCTCTGGTTACTACCAGGGAAAGCCGCAGGCCCTTTTTTAAAAATGAAACAGACTATTGACTGTTCTGAAAAGTGTGTTCTGGCTTGTTAGTGGAGTTTGGTGCTCCACGCCGCTAAAGTTATACTCTGAGTGACAGAGTGTGAAGTATTTACAAAATACGTCTCCTTTTTAAAGTAAATTATTAACTTATCAAATCCAAAATGTGCCCAAACATGCTTTCTTTAACATTAACTATGAGATATGTCGAGCGTGCACGTGTTGTACACCGTCTGGATTTTTAACCCCCCCCTCCTTACTCACGGTTTCCGAAACATTGTTGTAGCACGCTCCGGTGTTGGCAGGATGTACTGAGTGGTGTGGCCGTTGTGTGTCCTGCAGGAAGCAGACATCGAGCATCGGACCCAGTCACTGAAGCGAGAGGGCTTCTGGTCGATGAAGCGTCTCACCCGCCTGACGGAGCCGCCGCGGCCGAAGGTGCACTGGGACTACCTGTGTGAGGAGATGCAGTGGCTCTCGGCTGACTTTGCTCAAGAGCGGCGCTGGAAGAGAGGGGTGGCTAGAAAGGTAGGTTAATTATCAGTGGTTTTGCACCTAGAAGTGGGTCTTACTAGCTTGCTTGAAAGATTAGGTATTCTATATGTCTGATTATGTATATATGTTTCAAGTGTGTTCTGTTGATATGTTGTCAGGTGGTGCGAATGGTGATGCGACACCACGAGGAGCTGAGGCAAAAAGAAGAAAAGGCCAAGAGAGATGAGCACGCTAAAATCCGAAGAGTTGCATCTTCTATCGCAAAGGAGGTCCGGGCTTTCTGGAGCAGTGTGGAGAAGGTACGGATGATTTACAAATATACCAAGAAAACAAAACCTTCTGGCTCGATGCTCAGCTGTTGAATCTGAAAGGATCACGGCCTGTGTTTGTTTTTTGTCTCAGAAATAAAATGCACTTTTCAGATGATATTATACATACAAAGTGAGTCAGTGAGAAAAATTAATAGTGCTGTTGTCTTGTCTTTTGTCCATAACAAAGGTGGTGCAGTACAAGCAGCAGTCCAGACTGGAGGAAAAGAGGAAGAAGGCTTTGGACCTTCAGCTGGACTTCATTGTTGGCCAGACTGAGAAATACTCAGACCTCCTCAGCAAGTCACTTGCACACACCAGACTTGCTGAACCAGAAACTGTCCCCCAGACTCCCAAAAAATCTGTGCCAGCTGCTGTTGATGAGGATGGTAAAAGCTGTTTTTTTGTTTTTTAAACCTCATAAATAGAGCTTACTGCCTCCATCTTATAGCACTGAGAGTGTGTTCAGCGCTGAATCACTGGGTCAGACAGGGACGTTGTCATAGCTACACACCAATGATTGAATCTTCTTAAGCGTCCACAGAGGCAAACTGTTTCATGGAGACAAAAAGACGTTCTTCACTGTCAAGGTCGTTGCGTCTTTGAGAGAGTCAGCCATGTTCTTGCATGTCTGTGCAAATCCCACCTGAGTACCTGAGCTCAAACGCATCGTGACAAAGAGGAAGTCTAATAGTTGTCATTGCAGTAAAGCATTTCTTGGCACAACAGTACTGAACTGAGCACTGCTTGGCAACCTGAGACTCGTCAAACCTGTCAGTACAGTCAGCTGCCCGTGTTATCAATGGCAGTTGATTTTCTCGAGCGTGGAGGTGACTTTAGTGTAAGTGTTTGCCCACTCAGAGAAAGGACAGACTTGGCAGTGGTTTATATCTGTGCGTCAGTAGTCCAGTCCCACTTTAATTTCACTATCTGGCGATGTTTTGTGTGGTGATAAAGTGTAGTGACTGTCAATGAATGATGTGCTTAGCCATCAAGAATCTGTCATTGAAACCCAAACTGAAATGTTCACTAAAATGGGCTGTTTTTAAACCAAATTACTTGTAAAGTATTTCTTGGCTTTGGTAAATGCAGCTGAGCCTCTGTGTGGGGCCTTATGAACCCAATTCATTTAGATACATTATACATCTTTCTGTTTCCTAACAGTTATGTACAATATCACTTTTTCAGTACAAAACAATTCTCTTTTCTTTGTGCAGACAGAGACTTTGAGCCTCCTTGTGAGGAGGAGGATGACGAGGAGACCATAGAGGTGGAGGAGCAGCAGGAGGGCAATGACGCGGAGAGCCATCAGAGGGAGATTGAACTGCTGAAGGAGGAGGGCATGCTGCCCCTGGACCAATTACTCAGCACCCTCAAACGGCCTCAGGTACCTCAACAAACCTGACGGGACAGGGAATGTTGTCCAAAAGTAGCAGACCACTGAACTTAGTTAAAAGTTCTGTAGTTGTCACAAGCTCTTACAAACTTTTAAATGAAACTACAGGGTTAATTGTCCATTATGTACTGATTTGCACATTGAAACAGTAACAAATACTAACAATCTGAATATAACAAACTGTTTTTTAAACAACCTGTGTCATAATTTTAACATGATGAATCAGATGTGTGTTAAAACTCTCCACTATATACCAATTGTTAAGTAGGGTTGGGTATTGTTTGTTTTTATTGTTTTTATTTTTCCCCAATACCAACCCTAAAGCCACACTTTTAAAGCCACACTACGCAACCTTTCCCTCTTCGGTCCCCCTGCAGGTTGTCTCATTGGAGCTACACCTCGCGCTGCTGTAGTTCCAGTCAGACAACCTGTCGGAGGACTGAAGAGGGAAAAGTTGCGTAGTGTTGCTTTAAACTGCCGATGCCTGAACCAATTCTTTTAAAAAGATTTTAAAAAAAGGAGCACAAAACGACCGTCTGCGACATTCCAGAGCAGCTTGTTTATTGCTAAGGCCAGATGGTCAAAGTGATTTATTAAAAATTTAATAACAATATCTTATGACTAACTTATTTCACTAGTAAATTGCTGGTAAATGTCAAAAACAAACACTAGATTGGAAAATGTTTTTTTACAATAATTTTGAATGCACCACGAGGCTGGCGAGTTTCAAGTAAACGGACCGCCTGTGTTGTTTTTCAGCTGCAGACTGTTACGTCCTGGTGTTGGAATCCTCTCCAGTAAAATACAGTCACGCTTTACACCGTTTAGCTGTCGGCATTTAACCAGGTTTAATCCAGCTGCTAGCTAACGGTAGGCTAATGTCACCTGCTGCTAAATGTAGTGTTAACTAGTGTCACATCCAGCAATATTCCTGTTGCTTGTAACATCCGTGTCGGAGCATCAGAGAGAAGCGCAGGCATTTAATTGGCACCGAAGTTATTCTGTCCGGTAGCTTCTGGTCGTTAGCACCGGGTCTCGGTACCAAAAACCTATTTTTAAGCCACATGCTTGTATGTGAAAACTGTTCATTAGGGATGTATAGCCATCAAAGGAACTGGAGATACAACATGACTGATCTTTTTCTTTCAGGACCGTTACAGAATAACACTTGAAGGTGTCACTATTAATATAATCCCAAAAAAATTGTTAGGGCTTTTTAAAATTTGCCCTCTGTAATGTTAATTCAAGTCTAAATACTGTTGCAAACAAGGTGTTTGCATTTCTTATATTTAATATTAATAATTGGGAGACAGGTGTTGGCATTTCTTCTATTTAATATTAATAATTGCTAAATCATTGGTTTACATAGGAGTCGGGCTCGGACGAAGAATGCTCGGATGAAACCTCTTCATCAGTAGAAGAGGAAGATGGTGAATTTACTGCCAATGAAGAGGATGGTAAGATCGCTCTCAGTATATAAACATGCTTATATCTTGGAAAAGGGGTAAAACATTGCACAGATATATTTTGTCGAATGATCTTCAATAAGTCTGTTAGTGTTGATATGTTTGTTGTCTTTTCAGCTGAGGATGAGGAGGACACCATAGCTGCCCAGGAGAAGGTTGAGGGAAATGTGGACCATGCAGAGGAACTGGATGACTTGGCCAAAGAAGGTATTTATGCGTAAAATGGAAAGTGCAATCGTTCATGTTGAAAAGCCTCTTGTTGTTACTCTGCGTATCACTCGGAAGGTGTGTAAAGTGTTTTTCCGTTGGTTCAAGAGCTTCTTTTATTACTGATGAAGAGGGATAAGCTTTTTTGTCAACTTCAAATCACTTCCAAGAATAGCTACTATAGACAAATTAAAGTAAATGCTGTTTAAATAGTCCATTTTGCTTTCTTTTCTAGACGTTTGAGACAAAGTTAGCAAACGTAAACATATCAACAGTTTTGTTTTCTATATAGAGTCTGCATTATATAGATAATATAGCAGAGACACATGCATTTTAAAGTCTGCTATGTACAAGAACATGATTTCAGTTTATTTAAAGCTCGCCCAGCATAGCTGTTCTTTTTGTGCTTGTCTGTTTTATTGGAGGTGTTTAGTCTATGTGCCAGTTAGCTGCATGTGAATAAGCATTTCATTAATTCTAAGCAGTGCCCTGTTTATTAAAAAAAACGGGAGCAGTAAAGATCTACCCTGACATCTCTGCTCCTCTTGTAGGCGATATGAGTGTTGAGGAGCTTCTCGAGAAGTACAAAGGAGCCTATGCCTCAGACTTTGAGGCGCCGTCTGCATCTGGCTCTAAAGAAAGCTCTGATTCGGAGCTGTCTGGGGATGAGGAAGAGGAGACTGAAGAAGATGAGAGTGATGTGGAAAGCAACACTTCCTCCTCAGGTACTAACCAGCGCACAGGAAATCAAAATAATCTCATATAAATAGTGTGTCTGCCCCCACTCTAACGCAACAAGTTTTCAGAATACAAATATATTTCCTTCTGCGGGTCTTTTCCCAGATTGTTTGCTGCTTTTAACACTTTATTGTTAAACTCTTTGAAATTGGCTTTTCTCAGAATCCCCAGGAGACAGCGGAGAAGACGATGACAGCGAGAAGGACGAAGAGGAGAGCGAGGAAGAAGACGATGACTGTGGAGATGAAGGGATGGAGGTCTTGCTAAAGGAGGGGGACAACAGCCCACCTCCCTCCAGCTCACGGCCGAAGAAAGAGATCAGCCACATCGCTGCTACTGCAGAGAGCTTGCAGCCGAAAGGCTACACTTTGGCTACTACAAAGGTCAGTCTTAGTGTTGTTTTTAGTGACCAAAGACCATTTAAATAGCTCATCTTTTATTACAAGTCCATCCAAAATAGTCTAAGAAGTAGGACTTGGGTTACGTTTTAGCATGCTTGAGATTCTGGTCCTTTTGCGGTTCGGAACCATCATTTTCTCATCTTTATTTTCCCAACATAAAGGTCAAGACTCCCATTCCGTTCCTGCTTGATGGCACGTTGCGAGAATACCAGCACATTGGACTCGACTGGCTGGTCACCATGTTCGAGAAAAAGCTGAATGGCATTCTGGCTGATGAGATGGGCTTGGGCAAGACCATCCAGACAATCGCTCTGCTGGCTCACCTCGCCTGTGAAAAAGGTAACAAAGCTGGTCCTGATGCTTTTAATACGTTTACTACATACAGCTGTTGGGCTTGGGACTGTCTTTTTGAAGTGCTACTCATGTTTTTATGCCATAATTGAACTTGGATGCTCCTTCCTTTTTGTCATTTAACTCGTGTCTAGGTAACTGGGGCCCTCACCTCATCATCGTTCCCACCAGTGTGATGTTGAACTGGGAGATGGAGCTGAAACGCTGGTGTCCTGGGTTTAAAATCCTCACTTACTTTGGCAGCCAAAAGGAGAGAAAGCTAAAGAGACAGGTAATGGGTTATTTGTTTTTTAATGGTAAAGATGATGATTTAACAGTAGTTGTATTTAGCACAGGTGTGATTAATTATTTGCTGTATTTCTGGTGAACAATTGTGGGGTTTTTTTGCTTTATTTTCCTCAAGCCCTATTTGCACACCTCTGTTTCGTACGGCAAAGAAAAGTCCATTTTACTCAAGTTTACTGATGTTAACCCCCACATATGACAGCACAGCTATCAAAACTTTCATTTATAATTGCCAACAGAGCCTATAAATCCTGGAATCAGAGATGCCTTTTCACACAGAACTAATA
The DNA here is from genome assembly GCF_008692095.1 of Etheostoma spectabile. Classification (NCBI taxonomy): domain Eukaryota; kingdom Metazoa; phylum Chordata; class Actinopteri; order Perciformes; family Percidae; genus Etheostoma; species Etheostoma spectabile. The sequence continues at coordinate 9,712,744 of NC_045753.1, forward strand.
TTATCACACAACCTCGGTGTTTTGTGAAATATGATGCGGTGGAATTTTTGCATGACCAATCATAGACATGGCAGATCTGCACGGGATTAAGATCACAAGTCACTTCCGCAATTGTTACAAGTAACTGGAGTTCCCCAGGTAATACTAGTCCAGTGTGAATAGGGCTTAAGTACCTAATAATAAAACCCAGATGCAATCTTACTTTTGATAGATGTGGTAATAGTGGCTTTTCAAAACATTTGTATTATTTCTACTGAACTGTGTTAATTGTCCATTGTTTTGTTGTGTTTTGTTCGTAGGGCTGGACGAAGCCTAATGCTTTCCACGTGTGCATCACTTCGTACAAATTGGTGCTGCAGGATCACCAAGCGTTCCGCCGCAAGTCTTGGCGATACCTGATTCTAGACGAGGCACAAAATATCAAGAACTTCAAGTCCCAACGCTGGCAGAGCTTGCTGAACTTCAACAGGTCAGTGGAGCTGGGTGTTTTTGCATTCTCAGAAGAAGAAATGTACAACCTTTAGTTCTCTGTAATTATTAAACAATTTATGTGGACTCTCTGCGTTAAACCTTCAAATCTAACCACCACAAACAAAGTTACCACTGCTGTTAAAAGAAACATCCGTGGATCTACAGACTCGGTCACGTCATCGATGATGTAATGTTTTTTCATCAGCTCTGTGAACATTATACATGCAAATCCAGTTGGACCAGCCAGGAATGATTAGTCCTTGTCTCGTGTCCAAGGATTGTAACTGAAGACGCGAGCATGTCTCAGGACATGCTTGCACCCTTGTATCTGTAGACATGTATGAGCTTTCCAAAATCATTGTATCTTACTTACTTTGTGTGTTTTGTCTCTTACGTTTTAAACGGTAGAATAATGCTGACAAGCTGGTATAAAGATCCAAATCTTTGTTATATACCGGCGACAGGAAAACCCAATGTCCTTACAGTCTGTAAGGACAACTGTCTCCTAATAATTTAGTCAGGGAGTGATAGCAGGTTTAAATAAATGTGGTTGCAAAAGATGCTAAGTCACTTTTAATGCACAGGCACAGTGTGACTTTGTAAAAAGGTTGAAAGAAATCAGTTCTTCAAATGATAATCCGTCAGTAGGTAGTGCGAGATGGTCAATAATCGTATGATTGGTGGTTTAATCCCCGCCAACTCCTGTTTGTATGTCAAAGTGTCCTTGAGCAACGAACTGAACCCCTCATAACTCCTGAGGTGGGTAAAGACAAATTGGAAGTTGCTTCGGACAAAAGCATCTGCCAGATGAATACAATGTAAAGTCCAAAGGTCAGTTTCATAAACAGCCAAAAACCCTCTTTATTACATCCTAAACATGAGACTTCCCTCTGGTGGTGTTCAAAACATAACTTGTAGCTTTGAAAGAGATCATGTTGTATCACACACACACACACACACACACACACACACA